>NW_015386861.1:143645-196905 GCF_001527695.2 Protobothrops mucrosquamatus | reverse complement strand
CTCTGTCCCCCTGCCAATACCGACTGCGTACGGTCGGTGAGGAAGGAGGAGAACCACTGCATAACAGTGCCTCCCACTCCTAACTCACCGAGACGCCGCAGCATGATACCATGGTCCACAGTATCAAAAGCCGCTGAGAGGTCCAAAAGTACAAGGACAGAGGAATAACCCCTGTCCCGGGCCCTCCAGAGATCATTTAAAATTCTCTTGCTAAGTGTGCTTTACCATTCCTTATCTATCTTGCCCACACATTTCTGATCCACTTTGATTCTATTTAAATTTTTCTTATTTTATTATAAAGCAGATATTGACTGCATTTGCTAATAAATGGTATATTAGTGATTGATCAGCAGGGTTATTTTATTTGATTTTGGAAGTACTGTCTAAGTGTTTTTTCAAAATGTGTAACTCTTCTTTATGGAAGCAGAAACTATTTTAATCTCAGTAGGTGATTTTCTGAAATTTGAAAAGCAAAGAAATTGATATTTGAAGGATCTCCAGATTTCTATAAAAACAGCATATTAAACCACTGCAGATTTCAGTTATTAGATTCAGCCAATTCAACTGGATATAAATGAAAAACAGAAAATTAGCTTTCTGTGCAGTGTAGTTATAAATAGTTACCTACAATGGCAGTTATGTCCCCTCTCAAAAATGGAATTCCTTGCTTCCTCTCCTACTTTTCAAAGAAATCCTTATCTTAGCCATCAAGTCATTTATCACTAGGACCTCACTATATTAGCTTTTATTAGCCAACAGTAAGTAAATACCATCTCTTGCCTCTCCCTTTTTTTAATTTAATCACCTCTAATTATGTTGTGGAAAATTTTGTACCCATTTAATATTGTAATGTTAACTATTCTTCAGCAGCCAAAAAAGCTAATACAGTCCTTGGTTGTTTAAAAAGAGGCATAGAATCAAAATCACATGAAGTGTTAACATCACTTTATAAAGCCTTAGTAAGGCTGCACTTGGAATACTGCACCCAGTTTTGATCACCACATTGCAAAAAAGAAGTTGTGGCTTTGGAAAAAATGTAAAGAAGAGCAACTAAGATGATTAAAGGCCTGGAGACTAAAATACATGAAGAACAGTTGCAGGATTTGGGTTTGGCTAGTCTAGAGAAAAGAAGGACTAAAAGGAAAAAAAGAAGCAGCTCTAAGATTGCAATCCTTAGAATGCAAGGCATATCCCAGCTAAAGGGCCATGATTGTCTAGAAAGTCATCCCAATAACACTATTGAATCCAAGTTATGTTATCCTACTCCATCAATGATCAGAATAAACACAATGATCTGGATTGGTAAGTATCTATAGAAAGATACTTGAAAAATAGTAGTTTGTGGTTTAAAAAGATACATTTAAAGCATGTTTTCTTAGCAATAGCATGAAAGTGGATTTACATTGCCCTCCAGAAAGTTTTTTTGTTTCCCTTTCTAGCCTTCATTCCTGAGAATTCCAAGTCATGTCATGTTTTATCCAAAGATTAACTAGTTCTGATCCTACTTAGCTTCCGAGCCTACCCCAGCCCAGAAAAACAGTAGAACAACATACAGTGGTAAATTTTCTACTAAAAAAATAGCTTTGGAGTTTAATACTCTTGTGGAATGTTGTTTACCTTCTTCTAGTAAAAAGTTGAATTCTGAAAATTATAGTGCTATAAAAGCACAGGTCGGCAATGTATGTAGTCTCTCAATAGCCAAGTATCTTGTTCCTACCTCAGAGCTCCCTAGAGTGGGAAGAGCAACATTTTCAGACTGTGTGTTTTCTTTGCTTGTTCATTTTTTTTTCTTTCTATAAAATTGGGAAGGATCAACAGATAAAACAGGTACTTTAAAAGCCGTAGAAGCTCATAACAGCCATTGCACTGCTTAAAATCAACACACATACACACAATTGGATCGATTCTCCTGCTCCTCAGGAGGCATCAAGAGCAGAAAGTTGGTGGCTTTGGAGTCTGCAAAGCTTTATGTAACCCTTTCCCCCCTTAATATTTTTAGTCCACTGTCCATCAAGCTTCTGATGGAACATCACATATGAGCCCTGTCAGGAAAAAGTTATCCCATCCTTGCAATAAAAGATACAAAAACAGCCCCACTGTTTCTGCAAGAGAGTTGATGATTCCAAGGGTGTCATCAGCCTTGCTGTATTCAACGTGGTTTTGGAAAGTGTTACAACAATCTCAGTTCCATTTTTGATAGTAATTTTAAAAGCTGGGTTTTTTTTGTTTCTCTGAAGATTCCAAAGCAGAATCAGTTCCATAACTATGCACATCTTGAGGCATATGTTGCCTTGTGACTGGTTGTATATGACATGAAGGTTTAACTAGGAAGAGTGCATATGTGTTGTCTGTCATGTTTGTTCTGTGTGTGAAAATCTAATTATGGTAGATGTATTTGTGTTAGACCTATACTGTATTTGTATTTCTTATCCCCCATCTTGTTCTAGCTATGGTTATGGAGGCTGGTTCATGGGATCAGAAGGAAGGCCAGAGAAGGCTTAAGACAGGAGAGTTAGACAGCTTTTCAAATATCTTCTATGTATTGGGAAATTTTTCCCCCCCACAGCCCCAGCTTAGATCCAACCCATTTTCAAACTCAGTCATTCTTTTGTTTGTTTTTTCCACCACATCCATTTGGTACTGTTTGGTTTGAACAGTCATTCTGCCAACAGCCAGAGTCCTGAACTCTAATTCTTCCAATATTCTGTAGGTGGGAAAGAAAAGACAAACCAAAAATATTTAAGGAAAGAGGTTCTGCAGTTCTTCAGATAACCAATCTTGCACTGAGCCTTGTAAAATCCCAGCTTTCTGTTTAATATTGATAAGCTCCCAGGAAAGTCAATTTCAGCGCAACATATACAACATGAGTTTTTCAGGGAATAAAATGGTTATATGAAAAACAGTTGAAGAAATGTCACAAGAGGATTGGGTAAGTAGATTTCTTTATCCCTATTAAAAATAATAAATTTTGAATTTTGAACACCCAGGGCATCAGATCAGGAATAAGCAAGGCTAAATGAGATAGATTCCAAAGTAAGACATACAGTAATTAATCACTTGTATTAAGGAATAAGTCTCAGTTGGATTTTCTTCTTTTCTTCTTCTTCTGTTCTTATACCTGTAGCAGTAGGAGCTATAGTTTCCATATCACAAGACAAGAGGATCTCTCTTCCCTGATTAAAAATTACAAATAAATGGATGGATGTTTGAAAAGTTCATGAAGCCAGCTGTCCAATGGCCCTAGTGTATTTCAAAACTGCTTTTTCATTTTTGTGGTTTTAATTAGAATCTGTCCATAATCGAACCCAAGATCTGCATTATTATAATTAGATTTGATTAAACTGGACCTATAAGTATTTCATGAATACAAATGGTTTCCACTGTAAACATTTCCCAGCGTCTTTTTCAGCAATCCTGTTGAAACCCTAGCTGATGATATGGACAGTTGGCACAATTTTTCCTAAGTGTCTCTTGTTTCTTCAAGAGATAAATCAACCCAAAGTTTACTAGGATGTTAAGATCAATGAAGCAGACAGGAAGATATCTAGGGAAAATCTCAGAACAAATCTGATTGAGCATTGATTAAGATACATTTGGAATACTTACTTTTCAGCCTTTATTTCACTTATATACGCTAAGTCAATGTTGGGATATTTTAATATTGTGCTAATATAGAAATAAGGAGTCACTATTGTCAGGCAAAGCTGATCAAAGACACCTTAATTTAACTCCAATGTTGGGATATTGATAGAACTTTCACAACAATTTGCCTTATTATTTTGGATTCATTTTAGGGATGTTTAGCATATGTTAACTTGATCTTTGACCCTATTTTCTAATTAAATGAGCTAGAATAGGATTGACATTATAGTCAAAAAAGATGATCAATGCCTTCTTGTAAGTGCAGTGTATTTTCCCATACCTAAAGGAAGCAGATGATGATGATGATCACTTTTCATACTGTTTTTGCTTTCATTTGCAACAGACATTCTGATTTAATTTGAGGTCTTTGTATTTTGTGATTTTCCCCAGTTATTTTTCTTTTCTTCTGCTGTTTCCAGGTACTGCCATGTCCACTATCCAGACACTTTTGCCTTTCTTATCAACAATTGTTAAGTCTGGGTGTTATATGGCAGGTGCCTGTCTGTTTGAATTCTAAAGTCCCAGAACAATTTAGCTTCTTCATTTTCTATGACATTTTCTATTTTATGGTCCCACCAGTTCTTCCTTTCAGGCAAACAATACTTCTTGAAGATCTTCCAATGCACATTGTTATTACTTTGTCATGCTGTTGTTTGTAGTCAGTCTGTGCAATATTCTTGAAGGAACTTACAAGGCGGTCTACTGTTTCTTCCACTTCTTCTCAGAGATGGCATTTGCTTTCTCTTGCTATCTTTTTAATTCTGCTTTGCATGCATTTGTTCTTAAGGCTTGGTCTTGTGCAGACAGAATTAGCCCTCTCTCTTTCTCCAATTTTCTGTATTATTTTCCTTAATTATGTATACATCAGCCCAATATTTATGATGGATTTGGCATTTTTATCTACCTGTTGAGTCTTTCCTAAGAACCTGCCATAGGCTGATGGTGTTGCTTGATGGTATTAAAGGTATCATTGCAGGATATAAGCTATTCCAAGTAAAGCTGCATTTTGCAATTTACTGATGGTGATTTTGTAAATGCCAATGATGTTCAGTTGATGGTCCAATTTTTTGGGATTGCACCCAAGATGTCTATTATAATTGTTAGTAGGTGATGTGCTCTATTTCTGTAACCCTTACAAAATATCCTGAAGATGCAACTTCTTTGCTAACCAGTAATGATACCAAGATGATACTAAGATTTATGAAAATTGCTGTTGCTAACTGGACACAATTTAAGAAGAACCTTAAACATGTTAATTGTTTAAGTTTTAAACAGTTTAGGAGTCAAACATGTGAGTGAGTCCCTGTCCTCTCACAAGTCCATCTTTCTGCAGGTCACAGTCTTTCTCAATGCCCTTTCTTCAGACTTATACATTGAGCACATGAGAAAGGGCCTTGTCCTACATCAATCCCAGACTATGAAATACACCATGGTCACCATGAAATATGCCATGAAATGTTGCATTTGTCTCCTACTCTGAATTTAGAAAAATCTGCAGAGATGTTGCAGTGGTGAGCAGGATTATAATTTATTCATGTGAATATTTTTTACTTTACTTTCCGTCTTTACTTGGGAAGAAAGCTGGGATATATATCAAATTTAAAAATGTATCAGTAAGAGTTCTCTTTTACTCCCCATTGTTAAGAGACCAGTGATAATGATACAAAAATTACGATACAAAGGGATGTAGATTATAAATATATTCAGTACATTTTTGAATTGCCCCATTTTTTTTCACTAGAGGATAGTTGCACCATTAATTAAGAATTATCCTAGGAGTATCATTAAAAGAAGTTAAACAGGACCTTTATTATTCCAAAGATCTGACCTGTATTTGAGCTGTACAGTATTTGAAGTAAAATCACTCTTGCTAATTTTAGAATATTTAACAATAAGGAACATGAGTTTTATTAAGGTCACTTGCCTTCTCCTGACAACTTTCTAAATTTGGAGCTTTTTGTATATTGTGGCTTGGGAAGTTATCACTGTGTGGTTGGAACACAGCTTGAACTTAATCTTTCTTCCTCAGGAAGGGAGATTCCTTCCTGTTGTTGAACTCAGGACCCAGGCTTCCTTCTCCAGGATGCTGATTTTGACTGATAGCACCTCACTGACTGCCTTAAACGCTGCAATACGCTGAGCTCAGCTAGGACCTTTTCTGGTCCCTCCTGCCCTCTTGGTGAAGAGTATCCTGTGCGTAAAACCATTGTGCAGTAAGCATTATGTCCACAGAGTACAAAAAGCTGGGATTGGTAGGTACTCTTGTGAATATGAAAATAAAAAGTTGCCTACGTCAATGTAGCTGGGAGCTACCAGGTGAAAGCTGAAGCAACAGACAGAATCAAAATATTGAACTTACAAAACAGGAAAAAAGAGAGAGAGAGAGAGACTTTCTCACAATGAGGCAGAGAAAAACTTATTTTAGCTGACTTGAAACATTTTGTGTGGATTAGAGTATCTTATATTTCTTACAAATACATCTGTATGAATCAATTCTTTTCTCTCATGCCCACATAATGTATTGCCACAGTTAACAAAACAATGCAACTTTTATAAAATTTAACTAGCAATTTTATACTATACTTAGTTTTTTTGTAATATCATTTTGAAGGAAATTGGTTTAAATTCAAAGTTTTTTCAGGTATCTTACAGTCATTTGTTTAGTGACCATTCAAGGTTACAAGTGCACTGAAAAAAGTGACTTATGACTGTTTTTCACACTTACAACTGTTGCAGAATCCCCATGGTCACATGATAAAAAATTGGACATTCGGCAACTCGCATGCAGTAACTTCAGGTCATGTGATCACCTTTTGTGAATTTCTAACAATTTATGACAAGCAAAGTCAATACAGGATTTACTTATCAACCATGTCACTAACTTAACTGTAGTGATTTACTGTTTGAGGAACATTTATCGAAGCTGGTATATAATTGCTATATAAGAACAATTTTTCTCAATGGGTTGTATTAATAAGGTGCTAAATCTGTTTGTAGAAGGATCATATGAACCAAAAACTGGGGGAAAAAAATTTCTAATCATTATTATGAAATAGATTTTCATATTCACTTTTTGAAACTATTCTAGTAAATAATTTATTGGAAGAATATTCTTGGGAATAGTATACGGTGAATAGTAATTGCAAAATGTTTCATGCAAGGCAAATTTTCATTTCAGAGTCTAAGCTATGTGACTAGGGATGCACTGTATCTATGAGGTAATGCCATTCTAAAATATATTCATATCTATTCAAATAAACTGTTTTACAAAAGAACAATTGTATTTGAGGAACTCATTGTTTCAGATGCTTTTTGGGAATTAATCTGTAATCTGCCTTCTTTAACATGGATTGTTGCAGTCTTATTTTAACTTTTCTATTTCTGTTTCTGTTTCTATTTATTTAATTGTTGTTTTGTAGAGTAGTAGCAGACCAATATTTTAAATTCATTTATCAGACTATTTTGAATATTATGAAGATCAAAATGAATAAGTATGAAACTAGTAAATGAATTGCAAGATGCAGTCGCTTCCTAACATCTGCCAAGCCATGGGACCTCAGTCCTTATGCTGTATTGTACCACTGTTTCCAGAATTCTATATATAAAAGAAATTTGGAAAATAACCTGGAAGAAGAGGAATGTTTATCTAATTTAGGATTTCTTAATTTAGCTTTTTCATAATAATTTCCTTAACAATCTGGCAAGCTCCTTAAGGACCAGTATTATTTCACACAGAGTCATGCATACAACATATATCTTGAAAGGGTTTTGATTTATCTGAATTACTTTATTACTTATTGAAGGACCATTATCTTTACAGGTTATTTATACAGTGAGACTTTTAATGTCTTAAAATATTGTCTTTGACTCTGTTTATTAGAAGGCTTCTCTTAAAACTCTTATGCAAACAAACTCTGGGGATAATGATACTTCCTCATTTATTTTCAAAAGAGTGAAGAGGGCCAGATGACTACTGCATTCTGACCCCTTCAAAACAATTTAACAGAGGGCAACTCATGAACTTATGGAGGAAGAAAAACAAGGGAAGGAGAATGGCATTAAAATAAATAATATTGCTGTTTCTGGACAGGGAAATGGGCACAAAGACCAAACATTTCAAGAGATTTCTTTCTATGCTGCTAGAGCTTGATACTTAAATATACATTCTGCAAGGCTGCTTTTACAGGATCTGGGGTAAGCACATGATCTTAGAAATAGGATGGATGATCTACTACCTCAAATTTATGAGGAACAAGAAAGAAATATCTAGCATTTCCAGTTATCCTTATACAAATACATTTTTCTTATTTGGAAAAAGAGGGAGGCACATTATGAAACAAAGACAATACAGAAAAAAATGGAAGTATTTTGCTTCAAGATTCCTCATCTTCAGTATATTTTATAAAATATATATTTCTCTAATAGTCCTGCTGAATAAAATATGGTCACATTAGTCTTATGGATAATGCTAAGTCCACATCTAGCATAATACATATTCAAAGTCAAAATAAAAAGTCAGACAATGGAGCAAAGTTAGATGATCTATCCACATAGAACAGACTACCTCAATATAAGTTCCCTGTAGAAAGGTGCACTTCATCCTCGAAATAGCTATATGCCACACATCTGGAAGATGCCCAGATTTAGGAGGTGGATATACCCTAGACAGAGAAAGGGAAGTCAAGCATTTTTTTTAAAGATATCTAGCAAAATAATGAAGCAGCACAATAGTACTCATTAGAGAGACAAGTTGTTCAATCCAAAGATAGCTGGATGAGATTCTATTTTGATGGCTGAAGACCTTGATCTTTGAAGTCACATGATTTAGTCAAGAGTGATATATTTTGATCAAAGTATTATTATGATATGATCATGATATTCTTGAAGTTTGACCATTATTGATTTGAGGTCTATGGAAGAGCAAACCATACAATTAGACTACTAGATTTCTGTTGGATTAAACATAATATATAGTTTTACTTGTTTGTTTGATTAATTGATTTATATTCTGTATGTTGTACAGGTGTTCAACACAGTATACACAGTTCCCCTTCTGTGATGTATGTTAATGATAACAATTCTAATAATAACAGAAGATAAAATTAATAACTTGAAAGATAACCTCCATATCCTGTGAAGTTTCTTGCATGCTGTTAGTGAAAAGTAAAGGTTTAAAACAAAAGATATTAGAGCAAAATCAGAGAATAAGCTGATCAAGATGTGGAAGTGAAAATAATAGTTCCAAGGTATTAAATTCAGCATAATATACAAAGATTGTAGGCAGGATGTAACACTTTAAAAGATCACATCTAATGACTTGACCATTTTCTTTGATTTTCAGATTCAGTAGAATGAAGAGACTTCTGTATGTGCAGCACGTGGCTGGGTCTTCATGCTTACTAATTTATGCAACACAACATAGCAATATTGAAGGAGTGTCATTTTGTCCCCATTAGTTACAGATGTTTGCATTTAGATTACTGGAGACATCTAATTGTTCTGAGCTAGAGGGAGGTGGAACACTCTACAAAATGACACTTGAGAATGTTAGAGATCAGTCCATCATGTCTCCCCTTGATGCCTCATGCCTCTTAGGACAATAAAATCAATCCATGCTATTCAGCAATAATTTCATTATGGGAAAGATACAGTAAGGCACATGATGTCCTTTGTTTCACTGATAAGTAGTTTATATATCTATGACATGTCAATATGACTTATTTTAATCTGATTTAGAATTTTAGCACTATAAAATAATGTACAATACACTCTATTGAATACACACACACACATTATTTAGATTAAAGCACATTATTCTACAGTCACAATGAATCAGTAGTATTCAGTTTAGATACAGTGGAACTAGTGCATTATTCATTACAGTACTCTAAAGTAGCAGAAGCTATTCTTTGCATGAAAGATGCAAGCAAGTGTAGTTAATAGTTAGACAAACATAATTGATATTATCTGCTTATTCTTTTCCATATAAATTTGTGTCCCTTTTTAAACTTTACATCCTATATAGCAGAATGTAAGCCTTAATATTTTGGATGAAAGCAGACAGCTTATTTATCACCCAGGACCACATCAGGAAAGTTCTGTAACATGAGTTCCTTTGTCAGTGATAATTTCAGTAAGCCGACTTCACTTTTCAGTGGTTTCAGCAAGTTCATACATAATTCACAATCCTGCGTGACAGTAGCTTTCTGGCAGGGAGAAAACCTGCCAACTAGAGTCACAGGCTGAACCAATTCCCCCCAAAATATAAAAAGAGTGTAAAGTTAATTGCAAAAATTAATATCTATTAATTTAATCATGACTAAAAAAAAGTGGGAAGAGGTTAGTCTTTTTTGCCTTGTTCCACTTTTGATCCTCTGGCATTTATCACATTTAGAAACTTCAGACATTCAAACAGGACTTCTATGGTACTGCTCAATTTGGAGTTACAAAATTGTGTATTAGCCACATTCTTATGATATTTCATTCCAAACTGTTGGATTAACTGAAGGCTTCATGTAAACAGGAGAGGAAAAACTACTGGGCCCTGTGACAGCTCACAAAAAAGGGATCATGAGTTAGACCTCACTTCTCGCCTCTTCCCCCCCTCCCCCCAAACACTGACTGGAACTAATAGGAAGGAGGAAAATCAGCCTAGGTCGGCTTATTATTAGTAAACTACAAACATAATGAACAATTGACATACTAACAATTGTAGTTAGTAAACTACGCCAGACCCTGCTGTTCATTTTGCCCCTACATGTAAATCAGCAGTGCCATCACAGGTCTCACAGTGCCTTCACACACAAGATTAGAGGCACCTTTACATTTCAAGCCATCTCAGAAGGTCTTAACAACATAACATGGATTTTTAATACATTACCATTGCTAATTAACTTGCGATCTTAACCACCCTTTCCCCCCCCAACACGCACACCCTTGCCTCATCCTAGTTTTCTATATGAAATTTCCCATTCATATAAACAGATGATGTTAAAACTGTGAATTTTCTCCCCCACCCTCCCATTGTATAAAGAGAATATTGTAGGAATAGTTTTCAGAATCTAAAATCAAGGTATATCATTAAAAGTGAAAGGCCTCCAATCTCCTTAATATCCAAGGGTGCAGCTAGAACTCTGTCAGTGTCTCCACCATTTGTGTTTATGGAATCAACAGGTTTGTGGAGTCAAAAAGGTATATATGTCTTCACTTAGAACCCATTGAAGCTCCTGCTATCCTCTGGAAAAAAAAGCAAGATATTCCTGCCAGATATTCTGTCTCCATGAATTTAAGATATTAGATTAGGATAATCCAATATTGGATTAATTTAAGAATATTCTTATAGTGCCATGTACATGTTTGTGTTGTTAAAAGACATGATCTTCTATATTGATATATTTTAAGTTAGAATTTTGCATTCTTTTTTACTTTTCTCCTGTCAGGTCAGGACTTTGATATCTATTTTTAAAAAAAACTATTTTTTCATTTTTTTTGTTCTTAGGAAAGTACATGATCAAATGCAAGTGCAAAATAGTTCTACCTATGTATGGAAGGAAAATATTATTTTTTTTTCTTCCATAAGGGAGCAGGTTATATCAAGATCAATTAGGGCTGAGTTTCATCAAGCAACTCTGAGGAGAAAAAGATATTTTGCTTTCACAGAACTCTAGCTGAATAGAAATATTGTTTATATGTGAGCTTAGTATTTAAACAATTTCAAAAAAAAGACCCACAGACCATGTGTTTATACTGAAAAACCTGTGCGTGAGTTTCCACCCTGTGAATTTTCAGTGACTCTTTTCGGAGTTTTTCAACTAAAACTAGATCTGTGTGGGAGTAGCCGTCAGCCTGTAATATGGCACCAATTGTTTTCTTCAGATTTAATTATCTCCTCCTATATCAGAATGGCTACACCCTTAAGTGAGATTTATAATGTATTTTTTAAAATTAAACATATTGTTTGACATATTGCTATTAAACAGTAGGAACCGAGGGTGGATCTCCACGGCCATTTTCGTAAAGCTCAGGAAAATGAGCTGATTTTCCCTTCCTCTGTCAATGATTCCTTTGATTCATTAACCACACTTCTGTTTCGATGAGAACATGGGAATATTTGCTCCAATATTCTTTAAAAGCTAGCTTCCTGTTTTTGTGGTTGAAAATGTGTGCTTTGAAGTGTGTGAATAACACACTTTGACAGTCACTTACGTGAGATGGATGGTGAAGAAATGTGATGAATAAATAAATAAATAAATCTGTAAATTCTGAGGTGTGACTAATATTTGGGTGGGTAGCATTTTCTGTTTAGCTTACTGTGCTTCTTTCTCCACCCCAAAAATGGAAAAATAAAAATAGTAAACATTTAAGAAATATGCTTAAAACATGTTCCAAGAGAGGGATGCGTGTGTAACAGAAATATGCTGAGACCTATGAACATACTTGGCACCTCTCTTTGAATCATTCAAGCAGCCACATCTTCACCTAACTGCTTCGGAAGTTGCTCCTGGCTGTCCCTGCATGTCAGATGCAGGCACAATTTGCTTACAATTTACCTTATGTTCTACAGGTTAAGCAACAACAAAAGTCTCACTGGAAAAAATCAGTAGCATTTACTATTGGATTTCTATTCTGTTTCTTTTCTTTTCAGTATTTTTTACAGATACAAAGTGGTTTTTCTTTCTTTGTTTGTTTGTTTTGTATTGGAAACAGAATCCTCCCTTTTTTTAAAACAAAATCTTTTTTGTTTTCTGCATCTTTTTATTCTGCTGCTGTATTTTTTTTAATCAGTTGGTACATGGTACAACCCAAAATACTTTTTTTTTTCCTCCTGAGCTTATTTTTAGGTCTCAGCTTTGTCAGCTGTCTGAAAATTGACTGGATGTCCTTCCCCTAATTCCAGCTGATGTAATGCATCCTCCATGGTGGTCTGACAGCATAAACATTGACAACATTTTGCCATTGACTGTCTTTTAGTTACAGAGTAATTTTGCGTCCCTGGCTCTCTGCAAGTCAGAATGGAAATGGAGACGTCCAACAAGGCATGATGGACAGCCCTGCTGTGCGTAACTAACAGGTGCCACACAGATAGATTTCACTTCCCAGTGCCCAGTGTGCAGGGCTGTCAGAGTCTTTAGTGCTTTGATGAGTGACTTCATAGTCCACAAGAAAAACATGTGCTGTATTCTGTGGGGTGCAAAAAGGACATGTCATGACAGGCAGCCTTCTGTCCAAATGGCCAGGCACTTGGCTTATTTAAAGCATAAACCACAGACATTAAATCTACAAGGATGTAAGTCTTAATGGATCAAGCACAGCTTACCCTCAAGTAAACACATTTAGAATAGAACTACAAGATGATAGATGAACACATACAGACACACTTACATCACTTGGAAACACACGACCATCAACAGACATTACCATCAAAGCTTATTTATAGGTGGTTCTTCTGGACTGCATAAGAGCACATTAATCCTTCCTGAGCAACTACTGAAAAATGTGGATTTTAACCTTTAGCTCAATAGCACAAGAAAGAAAAGAACTAAAGAGCACTGCAGGGTTGAAAAGATTGTTTTGGTTTGCTTCTCAAATGCTACTAGCTGAACTGTAAAACCACCACAAAAAGACTAAGTTTCTCAGATTTATTGTTCACCGAGAGATTTTTTTTTAAGTGTAAATTTTCTTTCTCTTCGGCCTTAATGTCATGACAATGCCCTTGTATATGCCTTATCCCACTAATTCCTGGGTTTCCAGCTTTGAATAGATGGACTAAACTTTCAGCTTAATCTCTTATCAGATTTATGGAAGGGAGGGAACCAAAGTAAAGGCCTAAGTATACATGAAAAAGAAAACTCCATGCTGCCTGAAAACTGATTGTGTAAAAGCATGTGGGTGGATTTGGGAAAGCATCAAAGCTACAGTGAACTGTTCACCTTTGAGGCACGCTAGAACAAAAATCCCTTCTAAGTTTGCAAACTCATTGCTTTTTTCCCACGAAGAAAACACAAGGAATTGAATATGCCCATTACAGTACGATGGCAAAGAAGCCAGGATGCTGGAAAGGGAATTTTCTTGGTGACAGCTGTGTCTTTCTGATCTGATTCAGCAAATATATAGACAGAATGAACTTTCTGCTCAACTAAGGTTTTTTTCAATGAGAGCAGAATTCAGAAGAAGAAAAATCAGATTAATACCTTAAACGGGTTACAAGCTACAAAGAAATATCTGACACCTCAATCAGCTGTTCAACAACTCCCAGAAAAGTGGCAATGACTGAGCTGGCAGTGTCCATGAGGACTGGAGGTGTTGGAAGCATTCAACAGTGACTTTTGGTGTGGAAATGACTGCAATAACCTAGCCACTGGTGGTGGATTCTTCCAGGCAACAGCAATCAGAGTGCTGGTTATTTTTCAACAAATGCTGGTGGGCTACACAAGGCTGCTTGATAGTCAGCATGCAGCCCGGCACAGGACATATGTTGTTCAATCTTGCATTACAGCACCGATGGAGAACACAAGATGTTGTAAACATTGTCAGATTACAACTCTCATCAACCCTGAGTGCTGTCCACACTGTTGGGACTGGATTATGTCTGGAGGACCACAGATTCTTCCCCCTGCTTTATAGAAACAAACCCTGAAAGTCCTTCAGAATGTTTATTTGGTGGGTTCAATTGAGCAAATCATTTCAACTCACACGTCATACAAGCCTTGCCTACCCTACAAGGTTCCATCCAAAAAAGGTGCTGGAACTCCTTTCTGGGCGTTCTATGACAAAAAAAGCCCTGAGAATACCCATTCTTATTTCAAAGCACCCTGTGTTATACCAGAGTTCTAGTAGGAGCACAGAGAAAGATGCAGATTGCTTAAGACCTGCTGACAAATGTAGTGTGTATGGTATGCCTGTTCTGAACATTGTTTTCAATTTTGGATCTGAAGTGCTGCATAACCCCAATCTAGAGTAATTACCACCCTCATGTTTGCTAACCATGTATATAACCCCAGCCAGAAATAGATATCTGGGGTACACCCAAGTCATTGCAATAATTTTCTCTGTAGAAACTCAGCTTGTCGAGGGGTCTCATGGGAAAGTCAAGGACAAGACTTGGGTGATTAGCTTTTATTGCAGATACAAAATAGCCCCTAGTAACAACGAATATTGACTTCTACAGAGTCAAGAAATATTCAGCTAAGAATATAGCTGTATAGATATGTGTAAGCCCTGGGGTTTAAATTCTTTCATCATAAACATGTCTTGCAACCTGTTTTGCAGGCTTAACTGTTTATGGTACTTGCAGCATGGTGTTTATACAAGGGGCTTGCCTGTTCCCAGGATCTTTGTTTCTCATCTTGGTTCAGTTCTTCGTATTTCTTATTGTTTGTTAAACTGTGCTTGTATTTCTCTACTATGATAACTTAGACCTTATACCATGCCTCTGTTCAAATTCACCTGTCCCTATCACCCTGCCCCATTCTTTTTTCATCCATGATCCTTTGTAATTCAGTATCCATAAAAATATTCACACTCTGGTCTGCTTTAGATTTATTTTTTCCTCATTTTCTTTTTCCTTTTTCCTTTTTTTTTTTTTTTTTTGGAGCTGTGGAGTCCTTGAAGTCCTCTAAGCTTGGTTGTTTGCTTGCAGATGCTTCATTACTAGATAACATTGTCAGTTTGCTTCCTGTTTATATACAATAGCTTGCCCTGTCAGTGTTGGTGGGAATATGATTTTCTTCTTGATAGTGCCTTGATTAATGTATTGTTTTCTGCTTGATTGTTTGTCTGGTGTTATTCCCTGCTTAGCTGGGTATTACCTGCTGGGTAAGATGTGCTCTGGTCATTTTGTTGTATTAGCTTTTTATTGCCTTTTGAATTGTTAATAAATGTGGCTTTTGATGGCTGTTTTTGTTTGAATGCCACAGATCCAGGAATTCCCTAGCAGGTTTTTTATTATTGTTATTTATTTATTTACATTGGTCCAGGATGCTCAGTTTCCCAGTTGAAACTATGGTTGAGTTTCTATATGTTGTGAGGTTAAGGGGTTTTCCTGATGTCTTCTGGCTGCCAACTGGTATTCATAAATGTGTTCTGCTAGTCTTCTGCCTATCTGTCCTACATAGCAGCCATTAAAATCCTTATATTGCATGTTGTAGATGACTCCTGTTTTTTCATCTTGGGCTACATGGTTTTTAGTTTTCCTTTCAATGTTTGGAGAGGTTTAGTTGGTTTGTCTGCTGTGGTGATGATGTGTGGTTGTAATAGTCTGTTGGTAGTTTCTGAGCTGATTTTGATGTATAGCAGTACAATCCTTTTCATTTTTTCCCATCTTCCCATTTCTTCTGTAAAGCTTGTTTCATTTTCCCAAGTTTTAATTTTCTCTATGTCTGATGAGCTTTTCTTCAAATTAGAATAGAATAGAATAGAATAGAATAGAATAGAATAGAATAGAATAGAATAGAATAGAATAGAATAGAATAGAAGGGACCTTGGAGGTCTTCTAGTCCAGACCCCTGCTCAAGCAGGAGAACCTATAACATCTCAGACAAGTGACTGTCTAGCCTCTTCTTAAAAATCTCCAGTGATGGAGTGCCCACAATTTATGAAGGCAAGCTGTTCCACTGGTTAATTGTCCTCACTGTCAGGAAGTTTCTCTTTAATTCTAGGTGGCTTCTCTCTTTGATTAGTTTCCAACCATTGTTTCTTGTCCTACCCTCTGATGCTTTGGATAATAATGTGGCCCCCTCTTCTTTGTGGCAGCCCCTCAAATACTGGAATACTGCTATCATGTCTCCCCTATTTCTTCTTTTCTTTAGACTAGTCAAATCCAAGTCCTGCAGTCGTTCTTCATATGTTTTAGTCTCCAGGCCTTTGATCATCTTAGTTGCTCTTCTCTGATTTTTTTCTAAGCTCTCAACATCTTTTTTAAGTTTGTAATTAGTTTTTACTACACAGAACAAATAAGCACCAATGTTTATCTTTTAGAATCTGTTTGCAACTGATGGTTGCAAACATCACTATACTGTAAATCAAAGGTTAGTGGTTCAAAGTCCACAAATATGTGTGATCCCTTTCACGGTTATTTTTCTTTCCAAGTTTATTTCTTCTCTTGGTGCTTTGTTTTTATTTAATAAGTACATTTCTACTATTTCATGTTTTCTGGTCACTCAAGATAGAAGGATTTTATCCCAACTCCCAAATAGCCCATGGGAACAGTAAATGGCCTTATTGCTGAAATACTCAAAAGAAGCAATGCAAGATCAGTCAAGTATAGTTTGGATCCATATCAATGAATCAAAATATCTTTGGAACAAGAATAGTCACATATGGTCTACTAGATGCTAGCTAGTCTATCATTCCACTCTGATGCCCAAGCTGAAATTAGAGTCATACCTTGCCAGCATTTACTTAGGCCCTTGGAGAGCAAGTGTTTACTTTATTAATCCAGTTTTATTTTATTAATAAAATCCAGTAGTTTTGCTATTGCTGAATATGGCTCTTTAAATTTCTGTGGTTATTTCTTTAGTGTCTTGCACAACTAGGAAACAGGAAAATTAATATAAGGTCTGAGAAGGCAAGCAAAGGCAGAACAAAGTTGTGAAGCAGGCAAAAGGATGATGCCTCACACATAATGGGATCTTATTTTTTTCTTATAAAGAAAAACTTTTCTATATTCTATAAACCTATACTAGGGAATCAAAAGTAGTCACAAAACTGAAGAAATTTCTAAGTTTAAATAGTAATAAATGTTGTATACTGAAGAGGTCTTGGAGAACAGATAAGATTCAGGGCCATTTATGGCTTTGGGGGATGGGTTATCTAACTTGACTCCAAAATGATATGTCCTTCTCTTAGTGAAACGTGACTGAATTTTCTTTAAGCATTTGTGAACCTTTGACTCAGGAGCAACATGGCAACTATTTTAGTAAAAAAAAAGGTATTAAATCAATTAAAATGTGTGTATGTGTGGGAACATGCATGTGTGTTGTATTATATATACAATTTCAGTATCAAAGTCAATTAGATGTCTGGGAGAAAAGCTGCAGGATGGAACAATTATTGAATTACATTCTCTTCCATCAGAGTTCATCATGGTGTTGAGCCAGCTCACTTTAGAAGATGGTCAAGGTGTGTGCGAAATCACTTAGATAACCAGTTTGGGCTGGAGTTTTGTTTTGTTTTTAACCTTTTCTCAGAACTATTCTCAGACCACAAAATCAGCTTCTGATCCCCATTGAAAAGTAGGCGCTGTGATGATAATTAGCTCTCTAACTACTGACATGATGTGAAGATGAAAGAACTCCTTGTTATTTGTGCTAAATGCAGCTTTGCCAGCTCTTTCATTTTGCTGTAGCATTTAATCACCTTGCCTGAAGGATTGTGTCAATCATGGGATGTTATTTTTTTTCTTTGCCTCTTCATCTGCCAGTGTGAAACACGTCCACTCTAAATGGTTTTCCAAAGAAACATAACAGAGTTTATTGTAACCAAATATCACTCAATGTATTAACACTATTTATCTGTAATCTAGCTTTCACCTTGTTGGTGCTTCCAGCAATTCTTATGGGAAATCTGTGCAGAATATAAAAAATCAGTTTTTTGATTTATTTATTTTTTTGCAGGAAAAAACAATCTGGGTTTTTCATAAACAATTTGAAGAATTTAGGATACCCACTTCCTACCCTATATAATAATTAAAATGGAAAGAAGGGGAGTGGAAGCAGGCTAGAAACCAGAAGACTGTGGGTTCTAGTCTTGCCTTAGGACGTGTAAAGCCAGCTGGGTGACTTTGGGCCAGTCTCTCTCTCTCTCTCTTCTCTCTCTCTCTCTTCTCTCTCTCTCTGTGCAAATCAGCTCACATGACTGTTGTTGCAGGGAAAATAGGAGGAGAAAGAAGTATTAGGTATGTTCACTGCCTTTTATATATAAAAATAATATATAACTATAATCATAAAAATAATAAAGGCAGGATAAAAATATTTTAAAAATTAAAATCACAATATTGGTGATTCCAAGGGATAGTTCACAGATGGTAGTATTTGTGGAATGATCGTTCCTTCCTTCCTTCCTTCCTTCCTTCCTTCCTTCCTTCCTTCCTTCCTTCCTTCCTTCCTTCCTCCCTCCCTCCCTCCCTCCCTCCCTCCCTCCCCTTCCTCTTTAGATTGCTTGATGCACTTTTATCAATGTACAGGTGCAGTTTGCAACAAATATGTACAAGATATTTATTTAGTAATTTGATTTGATGTATACGGCCACTCATCCCCCACAGCAAGTCTGGGAAGTTTACGAACCACATAAAACACAATGTTAAAAAGAATAAGCAAAAATATATAAAACCTAAATTGGCAACTGAAGACAAAATCCAATCAGCTATAAAATGATCCAGCAAAGAATGCAATTGGCACACAGTTCAAAGTTGTGCAAAAGCCTTCCAGGTGATGACTGCCACTTGTTCCTGTAAAAGGAACTGCAAGACCAGGAGATCCCTGAAAATGCATCCCAGTTGTTTAGGTTAATGCACCGATTAATGCATTATACATCATAATGATGGAAAATCACTGTATCCAAGACACCCTAAACCCAAAGCTATTCAGTCTTGCTAGGAAATTATTTTTCCCATGCAGGCCCCCAGCCTCTGCAGAAACAAGACAGAAACCCCACAGCCTCACTTGGTCAGTCAGTGGTGGAGGCAGTAAAGATGAATCTCAGCATTCTGATGATACTTTATTCCATGCCATTCAATGACCTCACCCAACAGTTTCATATAGTTGTTATATAGGATTGGGAAAAGCAAGCAGCCCTGGGAGACCCTACAAAAACTGGGCTGTGATCCAGATTTATCTCCCCCATCAACACCAAATGGAACTGAGTCAGAGAAGGAGAAATGCCCCCCCACTCCTAACTTCTAAAATCAGTCCAAAAGGATATCAGATACTGTGATCTTTGCAAGACATTTCAAAACAGAATGTGTGGAAGACAGAGATGAGAGATATTGTGTGTATACAAGTCCTAAACATGCAAACAAACTGTATCTAGTCCACTGTAACCACTATTAAACATGTGTTAACATGTAGCCCCTAGAGCTACAACCACATTATAAGCCTTAGAAATGTTGGAAAATTCAAATCAAACTATTTATCTTTCTCACCTTTGTTGCCAACACTGATTAGCAGAAGTTCTCCAGGAATATATTTCAACCCAGAATCCCTTAGTGAAAAACCTGTATTCCAATAGTAAGACTTACTATATCCGCTCTCTCCACCATAATATAGTGTGTGTGTGTGTTTGTCTACCCAGCCTTTTGCCATATATGCTTACTGTTGCACACAAACATTTAGACACTCCTGGTCAATGTGTATATTGTAATATTTTGAATCTGTAAATAAGTGCACGTGAATAATGAATATGCATTCAAATGTTCAGAAAAGTATGTGCCATACAGATATTGTAACAGTTTCTGTTCACTTAGTGTCTTGTTGAATTTGACCAGCAATTTCTAAGCTTGTGCTGCAACCATATCTGAAGTCTCTGAAGTGACCACTGAGGTAAAGAAAGAAGCCTTTTTTTTTTTTCTACTGCTCCCAGGTTTATACCTGTCAGTTTCTGAAAGGGTTTAGGGGATGAGGAGATGTAGCAAGGTATTCTGGGAACCAAATAAGATAAAGAAAAGAAACAGGTTGAGATAGAAGCAAGAGGTAACTGTGTGGTTCCAGCTGAGATATTGATCTGAGCTGAAGGGAAGGAGGATAAACTTTAAAACCTCTCCTGCTTTTGATGGAAAGGTTTTTTTTTTAATCTCAGAAATTAGTTCTAAAGTTGTGATATACGTGAAATAGTTCTACTGAGCTTGATTATGTGAAATTTAATTTCAGTATAGAAAGTAAATTAATTAATTTTACAGGTAGTCCTCAACTACCAATTGACCACAATTGGGACTGGAACTTCTGTTGCTAAGTGCTGTGATCACTAAGTGAGTTTTATTTGATTTTTACAACCTTTTTTGCCAGAATCTTTAAGTGAATTTGGCTTTCTCCATTTACTTTGTTTGTTAGAATGCCCAGGGAAAGTCAATCACATGACCCCAAGATGCTGCAACCATCGTAAATATTTTCCGGTTGCCAAGGACCCAAATTTTGATCACTTGACCATGAGAACTCTGCAACAGTTGTAAATATGACAACTGTTCATAAGACACTTTTTTTTAGCATTGTTGTAACTTCAAACAGACATTAAATGAATGGTTGTAAGTCATGGGCTATCTGTACACCTAAAAAAATATCCCTTGAGTTCTGGGCCACTTCTATTTAAATTAATCTTCTCAACTGTTTCCCAATATAATGCTTTACAGTTCTATTGGAGTACAATTCCATCCATTCTTAGAACTGCAATCTAGTATATGTTCTAAGTAGTCTTCTTTGTGACAGCAGCAGGAAGACAGCATAAACCTTCTATTAGAACTTTATTCAGTTGTCACAAGACACATCTGACCAGTAACCTTACCACTGATTGGGTTAGAAGTTTAGTTTACCTGCTAATTCTTCAGTATTTAAGACATTTAAGCCCATATTATGAACAAATACACAGATTACTTCCACATTTAATCATCGTCATTGCCAAAGAAATCCTCACCAAGCAAGATTACAATATATTTCTCAACAATAGAACCTATATGGTAATTCATGTGGAAAAAGTGACAATTTCAGAATGGATTTAGGCAGCAAACACTTTTTTTCATAATTTCTAGTTAAAGACAGGTTTTATAAGATGGGAAAGGAATGGAGAACCTATCCAGATTTTGTTCTTTCCAGATGTTGCTGAACTACAGCAACCCTAACCAGTATGGCTATTGTTGGAATGTATAGTTCATAAATATTTGAAGGATGAAAACTATCAGAGACACATTGGTGTTTCTGTATTAGTCCTGTGGGCCCACTTGATCCCCTAAGCTCTGGAACAGCCTATAGCCGGTCTTGGCTGAATGAGCAAGACTGACTCCAACAAAATCCTCTAATCTTATCATGTATACACAGAACTTTGAATCTAGTTTTGTCTGAGGAAGATTCCCCAAGGGATAAAACTGGGACAAATGATCTTGCTGAATTTTCTGCACTAAATGAGGCAGGTTGTAGGACAGGATTCAGGCCAGAATCAATCCCTGCTAATTTATGGCCAGGTCTTGATTGTTGGGTTGTATACAATTCTTGTTAATAATAAAGAGAAAAAAAATAGATATATTAGTATAGCAATTCTGCCAATGAGAATAGTGGTAGTTGCCAGACTGATTACCAGTATGTGCCAAAGCAGTCACAGATGAAATCCTTTGGGATAAAGATATATTTAGGAATAGCTTAATACAGATTAATAGCTTTGGATCTAGATCAAATTTGTTGATCTACAAACTACATTAAGATGAGTGAAGTACATCTTTACTCTAAGTTTACATCTCTTTTTTATGGCAGTTTAATTATGGAATAAATGCCCATTGCTTGTAGCCTGTGTGACAAGCTATATTTGCATATTTCGTGTTAATTTAATTAAATAAATTATCTCTTCATTAACAAGTATTATCTCTTACATTCTTGCTTTTTCCACCTACAGTCACAATTAAGATTCAGATTAGTTTGGTTTAGGGAGTTACTCCCATAGCTACCCTTCTGTATACATCTGTGATCTGTAATTAGACTGTGAGCTATATAACTACAGCTTTGGCTCTTCAATTTTTGAAACACAATACCAGATCTCCTAACTCCTACCAGGTCACAGTTTAACTCTAGCTTTCCATAACTTTCTAGCTTTATGCTAGAGAAGATCAAACAAATTTATTTCATTCCCTTCATAAATGATGAAGTCTTTGGAGACAATGTTCCCATGCTCTGGTGTCACACTTCATTTTGTCTGATCCAAATAATGTTGTTGTTAATTTGATTGCATTTAATGAGATCATGAACCACATCCAAAAAATCAGTTTGATTTATATGTGGGCCAAATGCCAGAACTATTTAGAAAACTCAAAATGTTTCTCCTTTGATGGTGGATTAACACTGTAATGACTAGATGGGCTTCATATGTGAAAGTCACACATGATTTCATTTTCTTGGTAGAAAATATTGCATTATATTACATGTTTCTAGAGCTTGTAAAGCCTTCCTTCAATGTTTGGTAGCCTTGTTTATGTAACTCTTTAATTGGTTTGATCAGGTAAAATAATTCATTCAATTTGCTCTATCAAAAAAAAGTGCTAATTCAATATTGAGTTCATTCACACATACAAACGGCAGCCTAGGTTTAAACAGATTAATTAAGTTTCAACCTGTAGATCAGGTAGATTAGTGTCAAACTGCCGGCCCATGGGCCGGACACGTCACATGGAAGCCGCGCCCACCCCATTGCCGGCTTCCATGTGACGTGTCCAGCCCGTGGGCAAAACCAGCCCGATACGTTGCGCGACATCACGTGATGTCACGAGTTTGACATGCCTGCTGTAGATTATGTGCTTTGGGGCAGGATTGGGCCCCCTTTGTGCCATTTGATTATCAGCTTTATTTTGTGTAATTCTCCTGCAACTTGTGGTAGAATCAAGTAGTGATGATGCTATCTGTTCAATTGTGCCTGATTCTTGGTGATTCTATGGGACCAGTTTTCTCCACATTTTTTAATCTTGTATGGCTTCTATCAGTTGTTCTATGCTTCATCTGGGTCAGCTTTCACAGTATCTAACCACCATGTTTTGGGGAAATGTGTTTACTTTTACCGCTGACCATTCAGATAACCATTCAAAGTCAAGTACTATAGTGGGCAACGAAATAGAGGAAGTAATTAAAGGAGAAGAAAAAAGCATTTTGTAAGGTGAATAGATTTCAGGTGGATGGTGCAAATGGAAATGGATTAAGAAAGAGAGGGAAACTCTCCACATGTCTCTATCTCTCACTGAAAGAAGTATGAAAAGAACAAGATATCTGGAATAATGTAAAAGAGGGGAGAGAAAAGGAAATTATCAAATACCATTTTTATGTAATCCCTACAAATTATTTCCAAAAAGATTTAATTAATCCATACTGATTTCAGTGGAGCCAAATTAAAGTACTTTATTTGTGAAGCCTATCCTTAATTTTGTTTTTCTTCAACATTAATAAGAAGACCAAGAGAGATTATCCTAAATATGTTGATTGCCAAAAAAATGGCATATGTTTGTCTAGGATAAGTCACCCATCAGTACTAATTATGAATTACTTATTAGGATCAGTAAATTTGTATAGGAATTGAAGTCTAAATTATCTGAAGGAGACTAAGAACAGAGATGCTCTTTTCAGAAACAGCTATATGTTGGGGGTACATATTCCTTAAACCAGAAGCTATACATGAAAGACTATATGGCAGTCATTCATCAAAAAACACAGAAACCTTAGAAAAAAGCACATCTGGATGCATTTGATTGTTTCGGGACCCCTGTGAAAACTTCTTGAATCATGTTACAGATTCTTAGAGGATACAATTAGGACCTGTCATAAATGTAGTGTTCAGTTTAATTTCCATGGGAGTCAGTGATTTTCCCTTCCCCTTTCCACACAACCCAGTATTTTTTTTTAAAAAAAAAAAAGCTGAATCTCATCCAAGCATTCTATGTTTTTAATCAAATTCATTCCAAATCATAAATTTCTCATCAGCAACTAGTGCAAAGGCTAGGCTAGTGCAAAGAAAATCGGGAAAACTTCTGGTATGAATTGAAACCCAAAGGGGTAATCATAATGAAGAGTTATCCCCATCACAAAGTAGGAATGGAATTTTTATTCTTACCTTTGCAGTCTTCCAGGAGAGCTGTTTTATAGTTATTTCTGCCTTCTACAGTCAACACATGAACATAATGAGGAATCCTGGGAGGATTATAACAAGAAACTTGGCAGTAGTTTGTATTTCTGCATTTAAAAGACTCTGCTGATTTCATTTTTGAAATAGATATTATCTTAGTTTCTTACCTGTAATCCCTAGTGCAGGGCCAAAATTTATACACACATAGACAAACATAAATATGTGTGTACAGATAGTTAGAGTGGATAGATATTATGCAAGCACTATGAATTCAATGAGACTTACTTCAAGATCAATAAGTCAGTTGTTTTGATTTTGTTTGGATAGAATTAAAGTATCCTTATAGGAAAGAGTGATTAGGTTCATATTGTATATTCTCCTACTGCGGCCTATCATAAAATATGCATCGTAAATTGAAGACCCATATTCTTAATCCTCATGTAGATCCATAGAAAAGCATTATCTTACCCAAAAGCACCATTGTTTCTTCCAGATTTTCACTTTTTTTTCCTTGCTCTGTTTCCCCAAGCAGTCTTACTGACTATCTGGAAAATATCAGCCCCAGGCATTAACATTTTAGATCATCAGTTCTGAATAGACATTATACATTCTCTCAAAAGATCATTGTTTCCGCACACCTGTTTCAAAGTACTCCTTACGTTTGTCACCTCAGAAAACAATATCTGATCTAAGTTTCATGAGTTCAGTGCCTGCAAACCCTGATCAACCTTCTTCATGGGCTGAACAATATCTCAACCCTTGTTTTTATTTGAAAAAGGGACATTGATCATATATAAAGAGCTGTCAAAGAAGTGTCTGTTTTCTTTTGCTTAGGTAAACAAAGACAGGCTCTTGTAAACAAATACATCTGATTATGAGGCAGAAGTATGGAAACCACAAATCTATGAATCGTGATTCACAAAATATTTGCATCTCATTAAAATTCTTTGCAAACAAGATCACATAGTCTCCAGCTACTTTTGACCTTATTAAACTATCCAACAACTATCTTTCACTTATATTTAAGAAAGCGTATTTTCCATTTTTTATAAAACCAGACACATCACTAGAAGTTAAAACCACAAGACTACATCTGATATACTTTGGCCATGCCATGCATGCAAATTCATTGGAAAAGGCAATGGTGGAATGGTGGGAAGAAGAAGGGAAAGCAAAAAACATACTGGCTTGATAACACCAAATCTGATACAGAGTTAAACATCCAACAACTGAAAGAAGTTGTGCTTGACAGTATAGCACAGACAGCACTTGCCTATAAATTTGCCAAGAGCTGGACACAACCAAATAGTTAAAACAACAACAGCATTTTCCATTTTGCAAACTTCTTTCCACCACAACTTTGCTACCTTATTCTAGTTGTAGCTCATTATAATCACAGGTAGAATCCATATTTTTATTTGGTACTGGATCAATGTTTGGGAATTATCCAAGTCAGGGGTGTCAAACTGCCGGCCCACAGGCTGATTGCAACATGCAGAGGCCACACCCACCCCAGCTCCAACAATGTGAAAAAAGTCATGATATGTCATGACACATCACGTGATGTGGCGAGTTTGACACCCGTGATCTAAGTGGAAATGATCTTTTCTCCAACCTCCCTCTAGGTGCTTGCATTCTGAAGATGCATGGGCATTGATGGTGTATGTACATTAATCATATAGTTACATTATTGTATTATTATATTTAGGGAAAAAACATCGTTCAGTAATAGAATGATTCCTTTGTTGAAGGTCTCAAGATGAATTCCTAATATTGCCTGGTGGACTAAAGCCCAGAGCAACAACTGGCAATCAACACACAAACTACTAACAACCCCTTGAGACATTTGCTATATACAGTACCTAGATTTGACTCAAACTGACTGCTGTGTTGAGTCAGACAGTTACATTATTTTCTGTAATCAATACAAGTTTCATTGAGAAGGTGTAGTAAAACACTTCTGTCTATGCCTCTATATAGCTGACTATACTCACTCAAAATCTTATTTATATTCTAAGGTGGAGAAATGGAACTTGTCATATAATAAAGCATTACTTGCCTGACAAATCTGTATATTGAACTGAGTAGTTACAAATGTTGATAACATCAACAGTATTTATCTACCTGCTGTTGTCATTCAACTAAATCCATTGCTAGCTTTTTACATTTCTCAAAGCACCCATAGCAAGCCTCTTATTTTGCACAAATGCTCATTAGCATCAGCATAGCACTCACAATGCCCGGTTGGTTGGTAGTATCTAACAAGCCTGGAGTACTCCCAAAAAGGTAAAGAAAGTTAGGTTTTGTGAGTACTTGGATGGGAATCCACCAAAGAATTTTAGGGCAGTAGGCCAAACTATGAAATAAAACAAATGAACAAAGAAACAAATACAGAAAGTAATACTAAATCATTCCTGTATATTTTTAACATTTGCATTTGATATATGCTTTGCCCTGAACAGCTAGTTTTCAACTTACAACCACAACTGGGGCTGGAAATTCTAAGTGATGTAGTTGTTAAATGAGTTATGCCCAATATTATATTTTTTCTGCCATGGCCATAAGCAAATCACCTTGGTCATTAAATGGGTTATTAAATGAATCTGGCTTCCCCCATTTTGACTTTGCTTGTCAGAAGTCCCATGGGAAGATTGCAAATGGTGGTCATGTGTCTCTGGGAAGCTGCAACTATCAGTTTGCCAAGTTGCCAAATTTTGGTCATGTGACCATGGAAATACTGCAAAAATCATAAGCGTGAAAGCTGTTCATAAGTCACCCTTTTTCAGCATTGACATAACTTTGAATAGTCATTAAACAAATGTCATAAGGTGTACCTGCTAGCATAACCTCCTTTCTTGATTTCCTTTCACATAGGTGAGTAGTTCCCTGACATACACAGAACTTGCTTTAATGTCAGCAGATGTGAGGACATTTCAAATCATCATCAGGAACCTACAATTTAATATTAGGGATTTTTAAAATCAAGGATATAGGAAGAAGCTAGGGAGGGAACAGAAACCTTTAAAATCTGCCATAACTACATAGGTACATGTTCTTAAATACCATATAATTTGTGAACTTATACTATATGGCAGGGGGGGAAAACAGACCACTGGAGTCTTTGAGACATTTCTGCCAACAAAACACTTATGTTGATTGGAAATGAAGCTTGGGAAGAAATAGAAGAAAGTCTTAAAAAAAACTTTTGAAATGTTTAGGATTTGAAACAACCTCTCATATTGTTATTTCTGCAAAAGCAGCATTCCAGTCTAGGCTAATCAACAGATCATTTTTTTCTGTTTCCTAGGTGTAATACAAAATTCTAGTGAGCACATATCATTACAGGTATATGCACCTTTGGTAATCTTCATTATCATTTTCACTTTCATCATTTCCTGGTAGGGAATTTATTGAAATATGCTTTACATGGATTTACTCTTGAAGACCACCTGGAAATTGCAATTGGTCCAGAATGTGGCAATTTGTACAGTTCTGAGCTCCCTTCCTGTTGTCCATGTTGCACTGCTTCCCAGTTTCTTTCTAAGTACAATCCAACATGCTGTTTAATATCCTGTATGACACAGGGCCAGGTTATTTGAGGCACTGCCTCTGCCTGAGAGTATCTGCCATTCCACTAGGCTAGATATGTGAGGCAGGTCACATCCCTTAACTGACGTCATCTACTGGGGTCTAGAAAGCATGCCTTCCCATAACAGCTCTGCCCCTAGCCTGTAGAATAGCCTTCCCCCTGGGAATTGGTAGCTCCCAGGAAAGTCATGAAGAGCTGGCTTTTCCCTTAAGCACTGAGATAAGTCATGTTGAATCCTGAGGATTGTATGAATTGAAGGATTGGAGATGGTGGGTCAGGTGCTTGCTCTCTGTGTTTTTTCTTCTTTTGGATTGGGTTGTTGTAAGCAGCCCAGAATTGTGTTTTATAAAATGGGAGGCCGTATAAACCTTATGAATACATTCATACACACATAGATATCATAGACCAGGAAATATGATGTAATGTGTCAAATAGCAATTTTTGAGAGTTAGATGTTTATCCTTAAGTTGCCACACTTAGATACATGTGACTACTATATAATCAATAGAAGAATGTTTGCAGATTTCAAAAAAGCATGTACAGTTTATCATTATAGACTTGTGGGAAGTCCCCCCCCAGAGAAGGAAATATTAAAGCGGCAGAAAAGCATGCCCAGTTTTTCTTAATAGCCCCAAGTCTCCCTCCCCCAAGCAGAAACCAGCTCTGTAGAAATGCAGATGCAAATAATCCAGGAAGGTTGGAGGTCTTCAACTAGAAGCTCAGGAAGACAAAGACACCTAAAATCTACATATCCCACCCAAACTCTAAGACAGGACATAATAGGATTAACCCACAGATGCCAAAGGGCACACTCAGACTCAGGTCAAAGTTCATGCCACAGGAACAACTCCAAACAAAAGGTTTCAGAGGGTATAAAACCCCACTCCCTACATGTGCTCTCTCTCTTTTTTCTTCCAGAGCCATCTTCCTGTCTGGCTCTCCTCTTCGATAAACTTCAACCTTCTTTCTAAAGCAGTCGCCATGTTATTTATTCCCGGCTTGGACTGAACCATGATGAAGACTTTTCCTTCAACAGACTAAAGCATGGAAAATAGAATAGTAATTTGATGAGCACATTTGCCCTTATTTATACTCACCCATCAAGCCATAATAAAATTGCTATCCATCACTAAACATCATCTCAACATTTGTAATGACTAACAACAAATAATAAAAATCACTGATGTTCTCCATGTCTCTTCATGCAGACCACAATATGGCCCAACAGCAGCTGTTACAGTAGGAAAACAGTTGTGTCTTTCTGGTTTGCCACCATTTCATTCCAGTAAAATACACTTTCTTAAGTGTATTACAGATGACGTTAAAGAAACAGAACAGATGTTCTCTTGCCAAGTATAGAGATGCAACATAACAGCCTTTCCCAACCTAGATGTGTTTTAGATGAGTGAACTTTAATGTGTAAAATACTTAGCATAGCTTTGCTGATAGAAGTTGAAGCCTACACATTTGGAGGGCTTCACACCAGAATCACCTTGCCGAAGTTCAAAAAATATATTTAATACAATGGTTTTTCATTTAATCTTATAGAATACTCAGTCTTGATTTTTTTTTTGAAGTAGTAAGTGTGTCAATGGCAAAACATGCAATAGTTTATTGCTTGAAATTACTTGTTATAAACAGGGCAAAAAGTACCACCCTTTTTCATTGTTTGAATACTTGTTTTCTGGATAGTTATGTCAGAAACAAAGCATTTATTAAAAGGATCACTGTAAAAAAATTCATCTCAGTCTACAATTTTTTCAGTAGATCACAGTCATTAAAATTGCTTCTAATGTTATTGAAAAAACGACCATGTAACACTATTCAAAGGTTTGTTTTATCATTGTTTTGACAATTGGTGCAGCTTTTAAGCGCTTTTTCAGCATTTCTGTACATTGACTGAAACTGATGTTCATTAACTGACTCCAAGCTTTTTATTTATTGGCTTATTCACAACTTGACTAATGATTTGAAGCAGTAGCTGTTTGAGTTTAAACAGAAGGGTTAGGAAATGTTTTGAAGTGGGATTTTACCTGAGTTTTCCTGTATCATCAACAGAGAAATATTTTGAGAATAAGATTTAGAATAGTCTATAATACTAAAAGACAGGAGAATTCTTTCTCTCTTTATGTGCATTTTGTTTTTCTGGATGGGGAATAATCAGTAATTACATAGTTAAGTCCATAAGATCAAAAATAAATAATAAAATGTAACAGGCAAGTGGACAAAACCATTAAAATGAACAGAAGAAAAATGATCTAATATTTGTCAAGCACATATTTCAAAACAGAATTGCATGCCAAGTTTCCAATGAGGATAAGAAAGATACATATACAGCCCCAGTCCTCACATTGGAAAATGAAATGTCTTTGCAGATAAGTTGTAAGAGCAGGTACTCAAGGGGGGGGAGAGACAAGAAGGTGAAAGGAGTAAAGTCAGGAAGAGGTCACCTGTGTTTTTCTAAAGTAATATCTAAGATTTGCCAATTTAAGTACTGGCAAATCATTAAAACCACAACAAGTTTTTCCTCTTTACTGACAATGAAAGGTCAACATCCGGTAAGAGAACAAAGGATTCTAAAAGTGAGCCATGGACTAAAGGGTTGTGTTGTCAAAGGAAATTTGGATTCCTGAACCATGGTCTGCACTACCTCCATGATGGACTTTTGGCAAGGAACGGGCTACACCTCACAAAAACTGGGAAGAATGTTTTTGGAAAACGCCTGGCTCAACTTATTAGGAAGGCTTTAAACTAAAACTGAGGGAGGACGGTGACCAAACTTTAGGATCTCTAGGATTCAATTACAAGCCAAACTCCCTAGAAAACAAATCAAATAATGAGGCAAGGAGGGATGTCAAGGAAGACAAACTCAAACACCAAATAGGAGACATGGGAAGCATACCCAAAGTCAGACATAAAGATCTCAAATATACAAATGCACAAAGCTTGGGGAACAAACAGGATGAACTAGAATTATTAATACATGAAGGTAGATATGATATAATTAGAATTACTGAAACTTGGTGGGACAAGACCCATGAGTGGAACACACTGATAGAAGGCTATAAACTGTTCAAAAAACCCAGACACCATAAAAAGGAAGTGGAGTTGCACTGTATGTAAAAGACCACTATATTGCTACAGAAATGCATGAGACCAAACCTCCCAGAATGCATATCTATATAAATAAAAATGTAAATGTTCGTTTGTTCAAAATCTTAAATCTCTGAAAGTTCTTCACCGATTGCTTTGAAATTTTTACACAACATTGCATTCGAATACGCACATGTTTTTATATACCTATATTATATAGATGTCACATCTCTGACAGGTAAAAACATGTTTTTTTGAAAAACAGTGCCATCTGTTGGACATAAAAGCAACACATGCTTTTACCAGACTGAGCCACAGCAACGCATGGCTGGGTACAGCTAGTGAGTTAACATGAAAGAAAAAAAGAATGACATTGCCATAGGAGTATACAACAGGCTATACCAAGCTGAAAAAATAGATGTACTTTTTGCTAACCAATTAACAAACCTATGTAGGAAACACACTACAACAGTAATGGGAGACTTCAAGTACCCTGATATTAACTGGAAGACTAATTCTGCACCAAGTAAGAAATCAAATAGATTCCTGACCAACCTAGCTGACAACTTTGTTGACCAAAAGGTAGAGGAGGGAACTAGAGGGACAGCCATACTGACTTAATTCTCATAAACAGAGAAGAAGTGATAGAGGGAGTTGAAACTGCAGGAACCTTGGGCAAGAGTGACCATGTCATACTGAAATTCAATATAATGCAAACACAGGCAATAGAACATAATGATATCAGAGTCTTATATTTTAAAAGAGCTGATTTCAACAAACTCCAAGAGAGCTTGGGAAAGATTCCTTGGATGAAAATCCTAAAGGAGAAAACAATTCAAGAAGCTTGGGAAACTCTGAAAAATATGATCATAAAAGCCCAGTCCAGCACAATACTACTGAAAAAGAAAATTAAAAAAATCTAACAAGAAACTAGTATGGCTGCACAAAGATCTCTCTGATAAACTCAAAGACAAAAAGAACAAGTACAAAAAATGGAAAGAGGGATGCATAACTAAGGCAGAATATCAGCAGATAGCCAGAATCTGCAAGGAAGAAGTCAGGAAAGCAAAGGCTCAGAATAAACAAAGACTTGCAACAAAAATCAAAGATAATAAAAAAAAAGTTTCTTTCAACATATAAATAACAAGAAAAAAATCAAGGAAACAGTTGGTCCATTAAAGAGAGAAGACGGCAAGGAAGTAACAGGCAGCAGAGAGAAATCAGAGATACTTAACTTATTCTTTGCATCGGTCTTCACACAAAAAGAAATTATAGCCAAACCTACCAAAAACATAACTGAAAAAGACAGACTAGAAATAAAAGTTAAAATAAACAAAAAAATGCTAAGAGAACACCTGTCTGATCTTGATGAACATAAATAACTGGGACCTGACGGACTACACCCCAGATTTCTGGAGGAGCTGCAGATGTCATCTCAGAACCATTGTACCATATCTTTCAAAAATCCTGGAACACCAGAGAACTACCAGAGGATTAGAAAAGAGCTGATGTAGTTCCCATCTTCAAAAAAAGGGGGGGGGACAGATCCAGGAAACTACAGACCAATCAGCCTAACGTCAATACCTGGGAAGATACTGGGAAAGATAATCAAAAAAACAGATCTGCGAACAACTAGAAACAAATAAAGTTATAACTAGAAGCCAGCACAGGTTTGTTAAACCAATCTTATTTCATTTTTTGATTACGTGACTAAATTGGTGGACCAGCGGAATGCTGTGACATGGTATACTTGGACTTCAAGAAGGCATTTGACAAAGTAGAACACAACCTACTTCTTGGAAAGCTTTAAAAAAGTGGGATAGACAGCATCACCATCAGATGAATTTTTAACTGACTGACAAACCGGACTCAAAGAGTAGTCCTTAATGGTACTACTACATGGAGGGAAGTAAGCAGTGAGCTACCACAAGGTTCTGTCCTAGGCCCAGTACTCTTCAACATCATCATAAACAACCTAGATGAGGGAATAGAAGGGGAACTTATCAAATTTTCAGATGACACTAAACTGGCAATAATAATCAACACCCTAGATGATAGGTTCAAAATCCACTAAGATCTTGACAGACTTGAATACCGGGTCCTATCTAACAAAATGAAATTCAACATAGAGAAAAGTAAGTCTTAAACTTAGGCAATAAAAACCAAAAGTACACATATAGATTGGGTGAAACCAGGCTTAATAGCAGCAACTGTGAGAGAAATCTTGGAGTCTTAGTGGACAATTAAATATGAGCCAACTGTGTGAGATGGCAGCCAAAAAAGCTAATGCAATCCTTAGTTGCATTAATAGAGGGATTCAGTCAAGATCACATGAGGTACTAATACCACACTATAAGGTCTTAGTAAGACCACATCTAGAATACTGCAACCAATTTTGGTCTCCACACTATAAAAAAGATATTGTTGGTGCTTCATCACTGGAGTCTTTCAAGAAGAGACTGGACTGCCATCTGTCAGAAATGGTGTAGGGACTCCTGCTTAGGCGGGGGGGGTGGACTAGATGACCTACAAGGTCCCTTCCAACTTTGTTATTCTATTCTATTCTATTCTATTCTATTCTATTCTATTCTATTCAAACAGAAGGAATTATTGAAATAAAATACTGGATAGCAAGCTAAATAAATATCTAGTAGGGTTTTTGTTTGTTTGCTTGCTTGCTTCTTTGGTTTTCATTTTGTTCTGTTTTTACAATGAAAAGGTACCTATTCCATAGTAATACACATGAAGATTGAAATAAAGTTCTTCCATAAGACTGTTAAGTTCAGGGCCTAGGCTTACTTACTGTAGCTGACTCAGCAGGCCTGGACTCAAATAAATCATTAAACATGAAGTAACCCTCCCATCTGGCTTTTAGCAAATTACTTTTTCAGTCATTGCTTAACCTATTTCACAGGCTTGCTATCACCAAAAATGCCTCCCTGGAGGAAGAGGGGAATAGAAATGTAAACATAAATAAAGATGTATAAACTGTTTTCTGTGAAATCAGTTCATATAAATAGTTTGAGGACCTCCATTTCAATTGAATTGCTGATAATGTAGGATTGTCAAATTGGTGTTTCTTTATAATTATATTGTGGGAAGAAAGTCTTTTTTTAAAAAAAAAAAAATCAGAATTAGTTTAGAATCAAAATTTGCCAAGAGGCAAGAAAGGTCGATGAACATGTGTGGGAAGGAATACTCCATTATGATACAATGCTGAATAGTCAACTGAAATTGCCAAACAGGATGCACACAATACAGGCTTGGAAAGGTATCAGGACATGTGTATGAAGATACCTTTTGTACTCGCTCAATTTTTTTTTCCTCGCGTGATACACTAGCCACACAAACAGGAAAGTCAGAGAGTGAGTAACAGTAGGACAAACTAGGCATCATCTACCTTCTTAGATATTTTGGATTATTTCACATTTATCTTTGTAGCTGTAAGGCAAAGAAGCTTACTAATGGCAGAGCTATGGAACATTAACTACATTAGACATTTGTAAATCTCCACTCTGGTAGTTTTAGAACCCCAAGGAACTGAAAGTAGGGCACATGAATTTCCTTCATAGAAACTTATGGGGTAAAAATAGAGCATTCCAAATTTTATTGATTTTCATTTTAAATTTATGTGATCTTCAATGGTTCACTTCTGTGTACACTTATTTGGGAATTATGCCAAGGGTTTTCTTTTGAATAAATATGCATGAGATTGTTCCTGGAATAGAGAAAAGCGACCATAATCCTAAGAAAAGGGTTGGAGCAAGAGACAAGAGATTCTCTACTTACTTCCACTTCTCCTTTAGGTAATGCTTTAGTTGCAAAGTAGTCCAATTTTTTTTTATTGTGAACATTAAAAAAAATAATGGGTTTCAATAATATATCAAGGCTCCATAAACAAACTAAGACGGAACTGGAATGCAGTTTAGGCACAGATGGACAGGAGGTCACTTAGAGGGATAAAGGCCAAAGATCTAGAGACAAGTGTACAAGGACTGGTGGGCCAGAAATAGATTTTTAAAAAAAAAATATCAAATAATTTAGGGGTCTTAATAGAAAGCAGCAGTTAAGAAGGAGGCTGCCTAATCACATTTAGTATACTGAATTAGGAAAATTAGGAATTTCTGCCTCTAGGAAGATAGAAGATTAGGTATAAGGAAACAGGCCTTTTCCATGGCTACCCTATTCTATACAATAGCCAGTTACCAAACCTCGGGTGTTCCCCTTATCCTTGCTTTCAAGAAAGTGATCATTTTTCATTCCTCTGAAGCTTAAGCTTTTTCTTTCTAGTTTTAAATCTTTTAACTCATTGCTATTATTATTGTAAGTATTTTAGCTATTTTTTTATTTCACTTTTTCTTTCTTTTTCACTCCTCACATTTTAAGATACTTTGAGTAAGGAAGGAAGGAAGGAAGGAAGGAAGGAAGGAAGGAAGGAAGGAAGGAAGGAAGGAAGGAAGGAAGGAAGGAAGGAAGGAAGGAAGGAAGGAAGGAAATCTGGTGAATTCCAGTTGGCTTTAAGACAAAAATATATAATATTCAAGCTGGAAGATCAGCTAACTCTGTTTAGAAACCTAGATAGCTTTCTTTCATGTATGATGAGCTTCTCCAATATGTCATCTTCCATAAATATTGAGATTGCAGGTTTCATAATTCTCAAACAGCAACAGGATCATCATAGAGGCTCTCTGAGAAGCCATAATGTTCACAATTCAGAGAAGATGCTAGTTTCCAGAAGCCCTAATTGACAATCCTGTTACCTATTATCTCATAGTGAATATTTTAGTATAAATTGTCTGTTCACCGAAGTAGAATAACAGCTCTACGCGCATCAGAACAAATCTAGAGTACTGGTTCTCTGAAGTAAAGAATAAGAAGGAGTTTTTATATATCAAAGATTATTTAATTTCTTCAACATAGACGCTTTCTTCAACACTGATTGTGGGACAACTGTTCCTAAAAGACAGACTGGAAAGGCAAAGAACAGGCCAATAGTCCATAATTCCCTGCTGTAGGAGTATGTTCCCACTTTTCAGTAGCTGCCATCTAAAGAAACTGACTCATTTAATAATGGTACAACTAGCATATGTTTGCATGTGTTTATGTAGAAGAAAGGACCTTACCAAATATAAGTCAGAATTAACAATGATTCATTATTCCCTTTTGTTTTTCAGCGACAATTTCCAGGTTTATAAAACATGAGACTTCACCTAATGTATACTTAAGCCAGGCTAAACAAAAAAAGAACTATAGCACACCATTGTTTTAGTTTCCCTTTCTTGTGCCTAGATCCTGAAGCTAAATGACACTACACTGAGTGAAAACATAAGGTTTGGTCATGGCATTTGTGCTGCATCCATTGACTCCATCAATTTTTGAAGAGTAACGCAGGTGGCCATGAGGGTATATTCTGCAGCCAGCATGGTCATTAGGATCCGGATGCTAAGCACAAGCAAAGCAGCCTTAAACGATCATAGTGTCCCTGCTTATCTTCTGGAAATTACTTCCTGTATGGGGAGGTTTTATTGTCATGACTCAGCTACTGTGACAGATGATGGCATCCACAGGATTTCAGCACTAGAAGGCAAAAATCTGGTTCTATATATGTGAACAAATCTATGACTAAGGACATCTATGTTCTGGAGACATTTAAGATACTTTTCAATTGGCAGATTGAAAGGGAAGATTCCCCACCACCACCAATATCGCCCCTCAAACATCAGTGGAATTCTGTATGCCTCAACTCAGAGCCTCACTAATTTCAATGTAGCTTTTTTCAGAATAAGGGAATATCATATTAATGCTAAATGAAGCAACCCTGAGTTCCCAGAGAGGATTGTTAGAAGCCCATGATAACATGAGTTTCTGTCTGGTATAAGTAGTCCCTGACTTGCAATCATAATGGAGCTCATAATTATGATCATAACCACAGCAGCTGTTAAGGGCTGTAACTATGTGACCACACCTGATTTTACTATCTTTTTTGCAGCAGTTATTAAGCAAAAGCAGCAGTTGTTAGATGAATTCATTATAGTCAATGGAAGTTTTTGGTGGAAACTGGCAAATAATAAATGCCAAAAACTGGCAAAAATATGTGACCCCAGGATGCTACAAACGACTGTAAAAATGAGCCAGTTGCCAAGCATCCAAAATGAGATCATGTGATCACAGGGGTGTGTACAGCCATCAGAACTTCAGAATTGGATTCTAAGTACCTTTTGGGGGGGATCTATCATAACTTTAAGTGGTCATTAAGTGTCTCGTTGTTAAGAGAGGACTATCTATAATGGACAACAAGAGCCATAGTCAGAGAGGCAGATCTTCAGTTGCAAACCTCTTCAGTGTGGTAGAAAGCTCTGCTTGCCATTAATGAGCTGCCAGATCGACTCTTCACATGGAGATGACAGGAACATTTATGATGGGGATAGTCCAAGGTGGCTGTGGTGTATTGAATATCCAGATTCAAGGCCAGTCAGGCTAACAAAGGATATCTGCCTTGAGTTATTAAAAGCCTCCTGCAATAAGTGGGATAGACTTTTCAAAGAAGACTGTTCAAAAAAGTCTTCAAGGAAGGGATGAGATGTAGCCCCACCACTCATGTTAATGTGTATGTGATTTTGCAACATGTATCTCCTTCTCCACACCCTTGAGATAGGAATATGGAGCATTTTTCTGAGTTCTTAGATCTTACCTCTTACTAGAAATACAAAAAACTTCACTATCAACTACCGATAAGTGGACTGAAATAATTCTATGAGCAGCTGACAAACTGCAACACTTTTATGTCAATACATCAAAAGCAGATATGTAATTGAACTCAATTCGCATTCAGTTGCAATACTATTTCAACAATATATTTTTGCTCACATAAAGGTTTCATACTAACTATAGAAAATAAAACTGACCTGTCAAAGAAAACATCAAGCAAACAAATGATGCTTTCAGAAACTGTAGCCACAGACCACATAATTTTGAGCAAGTTGTGTGTTATAGGACTATCAGTGAACTGCAGCTTTTCAAACTCTAAATATATTTCTGCAAACTAGTATTCTTCAAGTCTCCTGGGATGACATCGTCCAAAATTCACATCAAGAATGTTCTAGATAGTGTGCTTTTAATATATCTGGAAGGCACCAGGGGACAAAAAACTAGTTGAGATATTGTCAGTCATAAAGCAAGATAATAACATGAAATAACTGAAATAGAAAGAATGTTTTTCACAATAGATGGAAGAGTACATAATCGCAACTTTAATCAGGATTCTTGAGTACTAACCATCTAGAACAGGATTACAGGATCATTTAATAAACACAATAGCAGAAGTATATTTTAATGCAACCTTATCCTTTTAAAAGAACTTTGTAATTCTTTGAACTGAGTGAATGCTATTCCAAATTATAGAGTCTAGCCTTTAACTTCAGTAACTTCAAAGAATCGTTAAACATATAAAGATGAAATGATAGGATAAGGCATACTAAAATAGCCATGTCAGTAATTAACAACAAGATGTTATTCCACTGTTAAAAAGGAAATTTTGCTGGCAAATATTCAGATCTATGAAAGATTTTGTGCTTAAGAGATGTCCATTATTCTATCATGGAATATCTCAACTTCACAAGAGGCCCTGAGTCATGCTCTGGTATTCTCTAAGCCTTAGACATATCAAACTCACGACATCACATGATGTCGTGCAACATATTGTGACTTTTCCCCCATTGCCGGCAATGGGGTGGGCACAGTTTCAGTATGATGCATGCAGCCCACAGGCTGGCAGTTTGACATGAAGCTTCAAGATGATGATAGAAGAGGTTTTTCCAAGAATTTCCACTATTATAGAACTTGTAACCCATCATATTTGATGGGCATCAGACTGAGGAAGATGCTTCAGATAATATTGGATGAATGTGATTCTATTTAGTCAAGACAGTGAGAGTTGAGACTATACACAGTACTTGCATGCAGCTATTCTACTCAAAAGACAAAAACGATGAGGGAGGCAACAGGAAAAGGATGCAAACCTTCTACACTCTTAGCATATGGCAGTTCCTTGAGTACAGAAATGCTTTTGATCTAGTCTGCAATCCCTGAACCCCTTCTAGGCAGTCCCCAGTGTCCTCTCTGAAATCCAGCAGTGTGATTGATTGAAAATAATTTTATCCTAGAATGCAGAATATGCCAGAATGGCTGACAACTTTTATCGCTTTCCCTCTGGTGGGCTCATCTCTCATCTCTTCTGCAACTTGTTTATTGCTTTAGTCAGAGTAGGAAATTGCTTTTAGGTCTTTTCCTCCCCCCCCTTTTTTTTTTTCTCACTCCCTCACATAAGGTAAGTCACAGTTTAGATAAAAATACATAAAAACAAAGAAAGCAAATCCATCTGTTCTTCCCCCTACCAATCCTGTCTTTCAGGCAAAGTAGCAACGTGGGCTGTGCTCTTTACAGTCTGAGCATATAAATGCCACCAGGTTTACACGTTGATTCTGATCATCCTTCCCCAGCAATTGCAAAAATGATTTGGAAATGAAAGGAGGAGGACGTGAGTTCAATCTAGTTAAACAGAGAAGCATCAAATGGTCAGCATGTCAGTGTTAATAAATCCTGCATATCCCCACACATCTGCAAAATCTGAAGTTTATTGCAATTTCCTAGCCTGCCAACTATCTCTGAGAGTGAATTCAAATGACTGTTCTGAAATGGTAGTGCAAATACTGTACGCTATCTATATAAATAAAAATGTAAATGTTTGTTTGTTCAAAATCTTAAATCTCTGAAAGTTCTTCACCGATTGCTTTGAAATTTTGACACAATGTTGCATTCGAATACACACATGTTTTTATATACCTACTATTATATAGATGTCACACCTGTGACAGGTAAAAACATGCTTTTTTTGAAAAACAGCGCCATCTGTTGGATGTAAAAGCAACACACTTCTTTTCCATTTAACCAAACTGAGCCACAGCAATGCGTGGCCGGGTACAGCTAGTCATTAATAAAATTATACATCCAGGGTAAAACAACAAAACAAATCAATTAATTTGAACATAAAGGACAAAAATAGGTTAAGATAATAATAGTCAAGAAATCGCCAAACTCCATGGAAAAGTTCAGTCTTAAGCAATTCTGGAATGCCAAAAGTGTTAGGCAAGCTTAACTGAAGGGGAGTCTGTTCCATAAGACTGAAGTCTCCACTAAGAAACAGCTTCTCCTGGCTTCCATTACTCTTATTTAACCAAAGTGGGATATAACCAAAAGCCTCTCCTAAAAAGTGTGTACTGGGCAAGCCTATTCTGTAGATTTCAGGAATTAAGATGGAATACTTGCTATTCCTTTGGCAGATGGTGGGACTTGGCCAATCTTGTTTGGACTCAGAAGCTAAGCATGATCAGAGATAGTTGATCCTTGGAAGGAAACCTCCAGGGAATATCTGAGTTGGAGGTGAAAAATAATTCCTGGCAAGTCAAAAGAAAAAAAAAGTAGATTAGGGCAATGGCAAATTATATTGCTGATCAAAACAAAACAAAAATTACAGACCTATTTGTAATGTCATCAGAAAGCAAGCTCAGTGTGGAAAAAAAATTATATTATCTTCATACTTTTATGCCTTATGCAACTAAGAATTATTAAACAATTAATATTATGTTCTGAATGTTATAATGTGTGTACACTAGGAAGTCTTATTGATTTTAGTATGATCCAACCTGATGTGACTGTATAAATAATTAAAAAAATAGGATACAAATTACTAAAATAATTTCTGCCAAGGTTGCTATGCTACACATTCTCTGTCCAGCTTAGTTATACAAGATCTTAATATATATTTCAAAGGTTTTCAAGAGGGATACTGTACAGATCAGAGTTAGCTGAAGCCTGAGTTGAATTGAATCACATTGTGGAAATTCCATAATTCTCCAAAAATGAAGCAGGTTTTACTTAAAAATTATTAGATGAACTCTTTTTTCTTTCTTTCTGTTTAATTGTGTCCAGTTCTGCCTGGACAACTCCTTATAGTTTTCTTGGCAAGGTTCATCAGAAGTGGTTTGCCATTACCTCCTTCTTAAAGCTGAAAGTGACTGGCCCAAGGTCACCCAGCTGGCTTTGTGCCTAAAGCAGTACTATCCTAGTTTCTTGCCTGATGCCTTAATTTTCCCCAAACTGTACAAGGTTTGCAGAAAGATTGGAGAAGAGATTGGGGAGGAGAGGACCCTAGTTTGTGTTTGAAAATATGGAAACTAATTGGTATGGAGAATAAGGAGAAGAGTTACAATTCTTTGGGAAGGTGGATGAGTAATATTAGACTTTAACACAACTAAGAAAACTATTGTTAACTAGTCTAGAGCAGGGGTGTCAACTGCCGGCCCGTGGGCCAGACGCATCATGAGGAAACCGCGCCTACCCCACTGCTGGCAATGGGGAAAAAGCTCCGATACATCGTGCGACGTCAAGTGGCATCACAAGTTTGACATGTCTGGTCTAGAGTACACCGTGTACTATCCCTTAACTTTGCCTAATCTCCATCTTTTCCAATTAGACTCCTACAAATCAAACGGATGGTGGAGATGCATCCCTAGGGAATGAAAATAATTTCAGATGTACAGTAGGAGCACCACTAGTTTAAAAATATGGTATTATTAATTGTCCCTGTATAAATCTTCCATCAGCATTGTCCTCCAGATAAGCTTACAAGTCCCAAGGTTCCTTGCTAGGAAATTGAGATAGGCTGCTTCACAGAGAAAGCTAGATCAATATAAATGGCTACCTTTCACCTGCAGTTATACTGTCCCCATGATGATAATCATTCTGAGTTATGCTCCGACAGAAGATGTGACTTTGATGTTAGAATGGCTGTGTTTAAAATTGATATCAAATAATTTGCCCAGCTGCTAGTTTTCCTGGGAGCATACATATAACTCTTTAATTGTGCAGCTCATCACAACATTAGGAACAGCAATAGGTCCCCTAGATCAGACTTCTAAGGTCAAGCCTCCCACATTCTTCCACATCTGTTGTAACTGACTGGGGGGAAAAAATAAAACCTGCTTCATCTTTTCATTTGGGGGTAACCGTAGAAACTAGAAATAGATGACAGACTTGGTAATATTTTCCAGAAAAGTGTTCATTCTCTCTCATTCTCCAAGTTTCACTTGCTGCAGCTGTTACCCATTACTCGTGAGTCATGACTAATGTCATACACATCTTGTCTCTTTACCACAATTGGGGAGGGGGTACTGAATAGGCCTCAAAGCAACGAAGGAAAGTTCTATCTATTTTCCTGTGGGATGCAGGCCACCCACACAGAGGCCTTTTTTGCTGACCATTTAAAGGACAGCTGCTCCTCTGTGGGGTTGCCACCATTTACTTGTGACTTTCCAAGCTGCTTTGCAGAACGTAGTGCACCAGCTGTAACAGGTTAGGGTGCAATGATAAGAAAATTGTTCCTATTGCTCCACTATCTGCTGATTACAATCTTTTCCTATTTCAGAAGATTCTCTGAGTAAAAGAAAAAAAAAAGGGGGGGGGCGTTTCGTCTGCCAACAATATGTCCTATATATTGGCATATAATCTGATTCCCTTTCTCTCGTGATGGTTTCTCAAATGACAAATAGCTGTTGTTTTGTCATTTTTTTTGAAATTCAAAATTCTACTAGCATTATTGGTGAATAGGAAACTTAGATATTTTTCTGCAGGCAACAGGTCAGTTTTTTATTGGAGGGATTTTTTTGTTGTAGTTATACCTGGTGCCTGCTTAATTTTGCACTTAATTTTCTCCCTCTCATCACAGAGTCTTTGTTTTCTTCATAGACTTTCTATGGCTCCTAACCTACCAGTGCTTTTTATTCTCACCAGTCAGAAGGTAATTAGCCTTACCTTGATACGATCAAGTTTCAATCTGGACTGGCTTCTATTTACTGCTATACTGGCCATGCCAACATTTCTATTTTTCAACTTAGGCAGAAATCCAGTGTAGAGAGGTGATACACTATACTGTTGGACAAGGACTAGGTTCAAGTTCATTTTCATGTCTGGAAACTCTCTGGGGTCATTTAGGGCTTTGGATGGTGAGATAAGAGGCATATGCATTTAATAAATAAATAACTATAATTAAATAATCATTATATACTGTATATGACATGTTCAGTTCATTGTATTATTAATCTACTGAATAAATTCTTATTGTTATGGTATTAACATTAACCTGTTATAATATTAACATTAAATGAAATCAATACATACATACATACATACATACATACATACATACATACATACATACATACACACAAAGAGTGAAAAAGAGTCTAGTAATGCATCTAAAATATAAAGACAAATAAAGAGGAGCAAATGAATATAGCATTTTGGAATGAACTTGAATTGAAAGCATCTGGAATTAAATAAATTCAAATATAGGATTCATTGGCTTTTTAATAACAAATTATCTGAAATCTCTAATATGTTACAAATAGGATGGTAGTAGGATGTTTGGAAGTAAGGGTTCAGTGGTTATTTCTCCTTTGTCTCCTTCTCTTAGTCTGTCCACACACCCCAATCTTTCCCTCCAAGGAAGCATAGAACTACAATAGGGCTGGCAGAAAAATTATCTCTAGCTTTATCAGTAACAATATCTTTATCTATTATTAATCTGAAGGTGAGAAGGCAGGTAGCTCTTTAAAAAAACACCTTTGCCATTTCTACCAAAGTAATTCCACAGAAAGTACAGATTTTTACAAATAAATTTATAATAGTTTAAAGAAAAAACAAAGCAGAAGACCGTTAGTACCATTAAGAGATACTAATATGGGGACAAGGCCTCTAGATTTGTTCTACTATGGGCTGATATAATATGTCAACCTCTTTTTTCAGCCACATCCCCATAAAGTTGCCTTCACTTCACATGCAGCCCAAAAGTGAAAGAAGTTTAAGCCACTCATAGTTACCTTAATTTTGACGTAAGATTCTTCCTTTTATTCTTGTATCATCCAAAAGCCAAAGTGCATACAATCTGTTTGCTTTTGTTTAATACTTTGCAGGGAAATCAAATGGGTTCAGTGACTTCAAACAAAGATAACAAGATAAGGAGAATGGCAGGGACAGCAAATTCCATATGTCATCAGCTTATTGCTGAACCTTTGCAACCACGTACTTAGGACTTCTCCAGGTGATCTGTCTCCAGCCTGGTCCTTCAAGACTTCCTATGTGACACCCATCACTGATGTCGGTGAGTCCATTCACCTCGCTGCTGGTTACCCTCTTTTCCATTTTCTTGTCACGTTTTTCAGTAGCATAGATTTCTCCAGAGAGATAAGACTTAGCTTAATGTGTCCAAAATAGAATTCATTTGTGGTGAAAGGTTCTATGTAAGTGCTTAGTATATACATGACCCTTGCTCTACCTTTCTCATCAATTAGACAGCTCCCATTTATTTGTGCTAATGGGAAAGAGCACCCCATGTTCTCTCAAACAGTATTCTGTAAAAAGGAAAGTTGCTGTTTTGTACTGATAGTTAACATAAAAGCAGTCAGGAAAAAACTAACAAGCAAGAATAAGTGAATTGCAAGGTTCAGCTTCTTGTATTTTTTAAAAGCTCATTATCATTGTCCTTTACTGTCTGCTCCTTTTCTTTATGCATGTTGTTGTGCTACCTGACAGGTTTCTATGATTTCTCCCCCTGCCTTCGCCCTCCCCCCACCCCACTTCACAGCAGCAGGTGCGATAATTACAAGATGAGCCATGGGAATTTGGCGTTTATCTGTTTGCCTTAATTTCATTTTTACTACTTCCTCCCTTCAAGAAACCAAGTCATAGATAGAAGCCATAAACTACCAACTTGTGAAACTCTCCTACTCCTGAACGGTGAAATGATTTACATTTCCAATCAAATGGAAAGAAAATAAAACATTCAGCAGAACTCCAGTGGAAGCAATAACAGCTCCCAAGTGGATTGGATTCCTTCTCTAATCTTTACAAATCCATTATTAAATATTAAATTACAGCCTGTAAAAAGAGTTTCCTGCACAACCCAAAATTAGATCAGGTCAGTAGCATTAGATCTCAAATTGCAGCATGTGCAAAGGGTTTTGTTTTTATTTATTATTTTTCCTTCTCTTCCAAATCTCCTATGAAAAATCAAGCTATAGAGCACAGTTTCTCAACCTTGGCAACTTTAAGCTGTGCTAGCTAAGGAATTCTGGGAGTTGAAATCTGCACATCTTTGCCATGTTGCCAAGATTGAGAAACTCTGCCCTCGATTGTAGTAATAATGTTTATTTGCAAGAAACAAATTGTTGATGGCATTTTTTAAATCAGATGAGAATGAAAATCATTAACACAGTTCCATAACATTCTTCCAATGTTCTGAAAGATTCTATCTGAGTAAAAATAAATTTTTATTTTTCTAATTCTCAAGATTCTTTTAGAATTCCTTCAATGTTTCATGGGGAGAAGAAGTGCTAACAATGATGCTTTTTCCCATTACTTACCTTTTTGTGTCTTGATTTGGACATAAGAAGCCAAGACAGGCCATTGATGAGTCACTGATCTCTGCAGGGGTAAGACAAGTTTTGTAAGAGACAAGAGCATTGCTTTAACTTTGAAGAACACAATCAAAACTGCTCTTTCTGCCTGATTGACTCCATATTTGTGATAGCTTTTGCCAAAAAAATATAAAATAAAAATCAGTTTGCTTTTCTGAATAAAAATAAATACTCTGAACATTCAGCATTTATTTTAAACGTGATCAGTCGGCATCCTAGGCTGTAAAGATGGCTTCAGGAAATCCCAAATGATCTGTGATTTAACTAGATTAAACAAAAGATTAGTAGGATTGGCATTGATCTTGGTTATTTTATCTTCCAGGGGTATGACATCAGCATTTCATTGTATTAAACAAAGATTATGGGATAAGTCAGTACAGGAATTAATTGCTGAAGCCAATGTGTCACATTCACCTGTAACTTTTGGAATTAATTACAAATACGTTTTTCAGCTCTCTAAATATCTGAATAGTTTATATTTAAGTAAATAGAGAATAGCCTTTTCAAAAGTCAGTTATGCTATATGGTAGATTTGAAACATTTCCCATCTCTCAAAGATTTTGTCCTTATAATGGTATTGACCTTGAAATAGTAGATCATATTTAATTGTACTATTTGAATCTTGTAAGAGATTTCAATAGGAAGTTTATGTGGTCTATTTTAAAGACTAAATTGGGAAGAGAAACTTCTGACTATATTAAAATTTTACTTGCAAATAAAAATCCAAAAACAACAAATATCCAAAATAAATATTCACAGCAGTCGAGATACTTAGCCAGCTAACAATAAAGCCAAGAAATGAGATCCTTGGTGCATTCAGCACTCCAGGCTCAGGAACACAGTTAGGTTTTTAAAGCCTTGTGGAAGGCTAATAGGATTGGACCATTCTAATCTCTAAGAGGAGCATGTTCCACAGAGCAGTATTTTCTTATTGCAGTTTTAGCTTTTTCTGTTCCTGCTTTCTTTTTCACTTTTCCTGTTCTGATTTACTTTATTGGAGTTATTATTATTGTTTGTAAGACTTTTAATAAACATCATATTAAGAAATAATAAAAACCTGGAGAAGGCAGATCCAGAAAGCGAGGGAAGCCAGGACAAAACTGTAATTTAACTTAATGAGAATGTAATTACATTAATATAGCTAATAGAATTATTACTTCATGTGTTATGTTAAATTCAAATTTTCAGCTTTTGAAAATGCAGCACTCAGATTCATTTTCAGGACTTTGGTCAGGGAAATCCATTTCTGGAATTACACTTCTGATCTAAACATTATTTTGTCAATAACTTCACCTGACACTGAATCAAAATGGAGTTTATAGAATCATCAGACAAGGGTGTTCAGTAGCATCTTCATTTGCAAGTGACAGAGGCAAATTGAATTTGAGTGAAATAATTTTTAATATAACTCCAAGAAAACATTTACCTAAGCCAGAAGCATATAAAGTAGAATTTACCTATGCAAAACAAATGTATTTGATATTGAAGTATCTACACAATTCAATTTTTAATTAGTTAAAGGAATTATAAAGATAAGCAAGACTGTACTTGCTTCTATCAGCTGTAAGCCTTTTAGATGGCTCAGGCAATAAACAATAGAAGATCAATAAAGACAACAGTTCTTCATAAGGCTATATGTATGTAAAATGTTTTTGAAAATGTATTTGAAAGTACTTGTGTTAAGAGAAAGCTAAAGAAAATGATATACTAGTTTAAAGAAAAAGGATGTTTATAAAAGGAAGAAAAAAGATACTATTCTATAAGGATAGTTTGGAGGGTGGGGGCTAAATTCAATATTAAAATTCAAAGACTGTATGTTAAGAAGCTAAAGAAAAAAAAGTATTAGAAAGTTTTGATTTTAGAAAAGTACTTAAAGAAAATTTCGCATTTTTCTTTTTTAAAAAAGGGGATAGGGGAAAAAAGTACTTTTCCCAATAAAGTCAAAGCATTTGAGAAATGTTAGAGCTTGCACAGTCTTATCGAGTGAGATAACCCAGGAGTAAACACAGTAAACAGTGGTCTACATTAAATGGTGGTTTATCTTACACTATCTACAATATCATACATCAGGAACAATATACATACACATACTAATACAGCAGGATCTAACACATTTACAGCAGGAAACAGAAGAGAGAGAACACATCCGTGGAGCCTTCCCTTTATACAAAGGCTCTTAAAGAGACCCAGACCCTGCTGAGTCATTCCCATCATTACATCTTAAATCTTACATTACATAAGCCGGTTAGCTGTTAAGTCAATACCTTGACAAGAATGTACACAGTTAACTTTGTTAATAGAAATTGTGATAGTTTATAAAGATTAGTAGAGGCAAATAGAAGCATATACTATTTCCACAGCAAGGTAAAAAGCAGGAATGGTTAAATTGATCATTCCATTTAAAGAGGAAAAGTATGTTTGTATGTTTTCCATTTGGATACCACTTCTGGATTTTGTACTTGTGATTTTAAAAAAATGTATTTTTTAATTTGGTTTTGTCAATTAGATACATTTGCTATTATAGAATGGCTAGTTACATAATAATGTGTAAAAACAAAAAGTTGAGGCTAGAGTGCTTTTACTTTGTACTGTGCTAAAAAGAGTCGGAAGTCAATACCTTTTTTTTCTTTTCACTTGTACCTCACACCTTCTCTTCTCCTTTTCCTTTCGGTCCCTTAATCCCCTAATTCTGTTTTTTCTTTGTATTTTATATTTTATATGTTACTGTAAATAAAAAAATATATTAAAAAATACGGCTGATGCTTTGCTTTTGTTTTGGGTTATCCTACTGAAAATGCCTTGAGCTGATGGCTTTACTTCTGGATAGAGCCATTCTGAAGCAAAGCATTTAAGAAAAGATTGATTGAACTGACTTGTTTTAGGGCCTTCCTAGAAAATACCTGACTCCAGTACCTTTCAGAATTTAAGAGGCTAATGCTTCATCATTCAAATCACTACTTTGCTTTGCATTTGTAAATATACCTGCAATTATATTATATTACAATCCCTGTGGATTGGCTCTTTTATGAGATAATGCGCTATAAATTATTGGCATGCCTTGGCGTCACCAGCCAGAATATTATTGCAACTTGTTGTAAAAGAAAAAAATATTTAAAAAATATCCATTACCTATTTATGTATATAGTTATGTCTATATAGGAGATGTAATCCCAACCAGTGGCATACAATATTCCTGTCTATGCTGGACTAACTCCCACTGCATGTCTCTAGCAAAGTGCCACACTTGCTATCCAGACATCTAGCCTTATCACTACCCAAAGTGAATAGCAAATACAGTGTGCAAGCCACAGAGCTGAATGACATAGATGAAGCCATTATCTGAGCCCTAGAAAGACATTAAAATAGAATTCCTCTTTACTCACTCCAGCCCCCTATTCCCACCCTTTCTACAATTTTGCAGTTAGCAATGTTTCTGTGCTGTGCCTACTCAGCACAGAGCAATAAATGTCATGAGAAATCAGAGTTACAAGAGAGGAAATAGTCTTTAAAATGTCCATACTGCTCTTCTAATAAATTAAGAACATTGTGATTCTTCACTGGGGTAGATTCCCCAGGAATCAGATGGAACTTTGATAATACTGAAGCCATTACTTTCCCTGTATGGATAACCCTCAAATCAATTCTGCATAGTATGATTGTTTAGTCTGTATTATCTGTGTAGAGTGCTGCGTTAGTTCCTCATAAGACATAAATAGTTGATGCAGAAGGAAGATGCTGCTTTATTGTGTTCTAGAATTTTCTATCTCTATTTTAAAAATCACTCTATTGGTCATGCACTTTGTGGGACTAAAAAACCACCTGAAGCCCACAAGAATTCAGAGAAATAACAGAGGCTGAAAAAGGATGTTCCTAGTAATATCAAGAATTAAGATTACAGTATGTATAATCTCTCTGGAAACAAAATGAAAACTTCTCCTCCTCCTCCTCCTCCTCCTCCTCCTCCTCCTCCTTCTCCGTTGTAAATTTTGGAAATTGGGATTCCATTGAAATCTCTGGGACAAGGCTTACAGATAAATGGGATTTTTATGCCTTCAATATCTAAATTTTAGAATTACACTAATCATAACTAAAATTAATATATAAAAAATCCAGTTTGAGAAAATCCATGTAATATATTATGAAACAATTATGAAGTAATTCTCAGTTCACAACAGTACATGGCCTGGAATGTTTCAAAATCATAATTCACCATGCAGTGTACAGAACAGTTAAAAGATATAAAATGTTTAAAACAGCATAAAACCAACAGAAAAGGCAGCATAAACATCAGAATCAGCACTAATAATGACAATAAATAAAATATAAAGTCACAACAATAAAAGTGGCTATAAAACAGAGGACGAAAAGGCCATAATGTAGGTGCCTGGCAGGTATCTTTGAAAAGGGTGTTCCATTGACAAAACTTCAACTTTGAAGAAATACTTTATGCTTCTATAGGTATAGGTTAAATTTTAAAAACAATGATCTACTACATGTTAGCTTGTGTTTAATATGCAGAAAACTGAAGTTGCTGGTATCATATTTTTCAATGCTTCTTCCTAACTTCCAATCTCATGAACTTGTCAAATGGTGAAGATAGCTAATGAAAAGGGATCCTGGAGAAGCTATCCCATATTGCAGTGATGGCGAACCTTTTACAGACCGAGTGCCCAAAAACCGCCCCACCCCCCCCACTCCACCCGCCCTGCTCCGCCCTGCTCCACCCTCATTCCACTCACCCTCAGGGCCATCCACGGCATGCCACACATTGCCCAGGCAGTCCTGCAGCGCCATGGCGGCCACGCCCTCCACCTGCACCCCACAGCATCATCTGCTGCCCAGCTGCCATGTGCTTGGCTGTGCAGCTCCGCACGGGCCACACCCGGGGTGAATCTTCTCCAGGGGGGGCTGCTGGTGAGGAGGGGGTTACGTGGGGAGGCAGGGCTGGGGCAACAGCGTGCGCGCCCACAGAGAGGGCTCCGAGTGCCGCCTCTGGCACTAGTGCCATAGGTTCGCCATCACTGCCATATTGTATCATTAAACTGTGAAAAAATGATTCTGTGTAGTAGTGCTGTACATAAATGCACCCAGACTATATTTAAACAGCAGCTGTCATTTCATGTTTCTATGAAACTAAGTGTTAATTTACTTGGGATTATACAATAATTCTTTGTAAATTCCATATGACCTGTACTTTGCAGAAGGTGGCTTGATTGTTACCACCAATTAAATATGTGATCCCCCTGGATTCAGATCTGCAATCCACACAGATGAACAGTGTTATTACTTGTCACATTTAACTTAACATAGCAGGAATAAATCAATCTTTGACATAAACCATGATCCCTGAAACAAGATGAGAAATATGTTCTAGTCATTTTATATAAAATTCTTAACAAAACCGGAGGACGATTCTAGAGTTTAATTCAGCTGCTTTTTATCATGCGATGTTTCATATCTTTCTCTCTCTCTCACACACACACACACAAGTTGCTTGTTAAGTACAAACTGATAATCAGATGAGTCATACAATAAGACGAGTGCATCAGGCATTGCGTCCCATAGACTTCATGACTCATCATTGAAAATTCATGTTTCAGAATGTTCATCCTATGCTACGTATTTTAGATGGTGTTTGCCTTTTTAGTTTAACCACAAAAAAGCCATGATATAATTTAAAAATTACCCAAACCATGCCCAACCTTCAGAATCAAAGAGCAATTGAAATGGTGCTCCAGTAAAAAGCAACAAATAAGTACAGGAAGCAACAAAAATATCCATTATCTTTTTTTTAATAAAATTTTTATTAATTTTTATAATTAAACAACAAAGATTATGATGCATTTACGTACATAAACAAAAAAGAAAAAATAATCCAAATCGATACATTTTCAGAGACGCTCGGCAGTCCCCGCCATGCCTCCACCCTCATCCACTTTCCTTTCCTTCCTCCCTCCGACCCCCAACCTCTCCCCCTTCCTCCTTACCACCTACCTACATCCCCTCTCCTTTCTTACCACTTCCTCGAGTGCAATTTGGGATACCAGCCGAGCATCTCCTCTTATCAATACAATAAGTATTTATCTATAAAATATAAATACATCAATTTTTATATAATCCCCTACCCCCCCTGAACTTCCCGGAACCCAATACAGGACTAACACTCATCCCTTTCCATATCTAAATTACAATTAACTAAACAAAGATAATACAATCAATATATACATACTTTAAGTCTAATAATGCAATAAGTAACAACAATACAACTAATCAAAAACTATATATTTGTATAATATATCCACCTTCAACATTTAAACTCAAAACAATTTTTTAAAAACCTAAATATCTATCAAATATTTTATATAATTTTTTTTCTTGCATTTTACTCTTAAATTTTTCCTACACTTTCTTCACTCTCAAATCAATATTCAGCAAAAATCTTAAGTCAATACTCTTCATAGCTAGAAAAATAATTTACTTTATCAAATATTTTAAGACTTTCAAAATACTATAAGTTCTTTACAGACATATAATCAAATATTAAACTAATTTCTTCCTTTTCCATAATAAAGTCTCACTTCCAGCGTCTTCAATTTAACCATCCTTTGGCTTATGAAGCTTGTTCAGCATTCCCTGCAAATCTATCGTCGCAGATCTCTTTGACCTCACCCCTCCCACTGGTTCTGAAGTCGGTGAATATATTACAGTTTCCTTTTGTTGTTGTTCTCTTTCTTTACGCCTATAAGCAGCACGAGTCATCCTTTGCTCCTTTGCATTCACTCCCACCAATATCCATTATCTTCACTTTGAATACTGAAAGAAGAAAAGAAGTCTAATTTTGCATCTGAACTGTAATAATAATGTAAAATACTAGGGATTTTTGTGCTGTGTAAAAAACTTAAAGGTATCTGAGTATGGTACAGGATTGAACCAATTGTCTGTCTAATCCAGCATTCTATTTCTATAGTCAGATGCCTCCTAGAAAGGTTTTAAATCTGTTCAAACTGATGGTCATCTCACTGCTTCTTGAGGAATTAATATTACGAAGTTGTTTGCCCTAAATCTCTCACTCTTGGGCTTTATTGGCTCATCCAAAGTTTTAGACTTTCCGTATCTTAAGCACCACAACATTTACAATCACCAAAGTCAAAGCTTTCTTAATATCACAAAACATACATGATTTTATTGAGGAAATCATCCTGGATAGGAATGATAAGTGTGTTTCTGTCACATTTAGTTTATTTGCAAACTCAAAATGTCTTTGCCGTACCAGCTCATAATAATAATAATAATAATAATAATAATAATAATAATAATAATAATAATAATAATAATAATAATAATAATAACAACAACAACAACAACAACAACAACAACAAGCACCTGCAACATAACACCCCAGACTTAACAATTGTCGATAAGAAAGACAAAAAAGTCTGGATAGTGGACGTGGCAGTGCCTGGAGACAGCAGAATAGACGAGAAAGAACTGGAGAAGATAACAAAATACAAAGACCTGCAAATAGAAATAGAAAGACTGTGGCAAAAGAAAGCAAGGGTAGTACCAATAATAATAGGCGCCTTGGGTGCAATCCCCAAAACAACTGGAA
>NW_015386861.1:125836-143545 GCF_001527695.2 Protobothrops mucrosquamatus | reverse complement strand
CATTGACAAATTCGCTATTAGTCAATTGCAAAAGGCGGCCTTACTAGGAACTGCTTCCATCCTGCGACGATATCTGTAATACCATCAAACATCCACATCTGCCTATCCCAGGTCCTGGGTAAGGACTCGATAGGTAGACAAAATGCCAAATCCAGTCTGAACATCTGGCTGACTGTGCGATGATCCATAATAATAATAAAGTTGGAAGGGACCTTGGAGGTCATCGAGTCCAACCCCCTGCTCAGGCAGGAACCCTACACCATTTCAGACAAATGGCTGTCCAGTCATTAAAAACTTCTTAAAAACTTCCAGTGTTGGAGCATTCACCACTTCTGGAGGCAGGTTGTTCCATTATGATTGTCTGAGAAATAATTGTTATTCTTCAACAGGCGATGTAATCAGCTTAGCTTCCTAAGATGTTTAAAGTTGCTTTTGGCCATCATGGCTTTCTTTGGAGCGGGTGACTTATTAGTTGCTAATTGTGACATTTCTGTGGTAACATCATGACACATGTCATCACTTTAGTTATCTGTCCAATTCATCCATATTTGATTCACTATGGCTTGTAAGGAATCATAAAGAATAATTTTAAATAATTCTATCTTCCTGAGCATTAATAAGCTTAAGGAACCCCTTCTGTTTTATTAGAATTTTATTTACATTTCCCTGACTCAGCTCCTGCTCCTCAGCTTGATGAACCCTATCGCCAAGTATAGATATGACAGACATGGTAATAATAATCTGCACTTGAATGGCTACTCTGTCTAGCAGCAACATATCTGTTAAAAATATTTAATGACATTACGAAAACTTAAGGTACCCCTTCAACAAATTCCAGAGAGAGGAGCATCAGCAAGTTAGCTTTACATTTTGCTACTGATTTTCTGGTTGAACCAGAATCATTACAAAACACATACTGTTTAAGTCTCTCAAAAAGGCTTTTGTAGCTAAGACATCTGAGACATCCAAGAGTCAATCAATCAAACTGCTGTCAAGTTGTCAACTGGCAGCCTAAGTCAATTTCAGTGCCAATTCCATTTTGATACAGTTCCCAAACTGGATAGCAGCACATCATTGCTGCTTTGTGAAAAAGCAAAGTCAGACCCATGTGTGTGTTTTAAGATCCCAAATGAAATGAGCACACAGTTGGGTATATTGGGAACAGTTATAAAACACTATCCATGTTGATAGTCAGCAGATTCCATTGGGTCATTACAAATATCTTAGGATTTAGAGAGCATTTAAATATTATTTTATTTAGTTCTACTATTCTGTTTACATTATGAATAATCTAATTGCATATATTAGGTGCTTTATAAATATATTTAAAACAAGAAAAAAATTAATGCTTTGGTTCCTAAGCCAGCTATTGTGATCTATTGTGATCCCGTACTTTCCTTCCTATGTGATGCCAGATAGAATCAGCACTTGAACCTTTGGGAAATCCCTTGGTGTCCCTCAGCCTTTAGAGCAGGCATGTCAAACTGCCGGCCCATGGGCCGGATGCATCACATCGAAACCACGTCCACCCCATTGCCGGCAATGGGGGAAAAGTCCTGATATGATGCGTGACATCACGTGATGTCGTGAGTTTGACATGCCTGCTTTAGAGTGTGCAGGCTAATCAGGTACAGTGATTACAATCGTCAGGTACAATCGTCAGGTACAGTGCTTTTTTCCTAAAAAAAAAAAAAAAAGGTGCTGGAACTCACACACGTCATACAACCCGCCTTGCCTACCCTACAAGGTTCCATCCCAAAAAGATGCCGGAACTCCGTTCTGGGCATTCTATGACAAAAAAAGCCTTGGTCAGGTATCATGATATTTGAAGTTTAAAGCTCACGTTGAGAACATAGGCAGTCAATATCATCTTCAGATCTCCAACTTACAATATATCCTAGAACGAAGGCTGATGTGAACTGGTTTGGGACACATTGAATGAAATTGACAGATCAAAAGCAAATGAAGATCTCCTGGATCTCTTTCCCTCAGCTGTCCCCAATATTGCATACAGTTGAAAACATAAATCACTTGGTAAATCTACATCTCCCGACTCCACAAAGCATTACTAATCAATCAGTAATACAGAGGTTAAAACTCACATGAACACCTCCTACCACAATTATGCTACCTAGTTTAAAATAATTATGGAGGAAGACTATCTCCCACAGGCAGAATAACACGATTCAAGAAAGAATGAAACCTGAAATCAATTAATGGGGCATGTGTTTTTTAACCCTAGGAGTCTCTCTCTCTCTCTCTCTTTCTCTCTCATTCATAAAATACTTTAAAATGAACTGTGAAGAAATAATGCAGAAAATCAAAATTTACTCTATCAATATAATACAATAAGATGTTAAGTTACACTTTATTGAGAGCCAGTTTGGTCTTGTGGTTAAGGCATCAGGCTAGAAACTGGAAGACCATGAGTTCTACTCCTTTCTTAGGTACAAATGACCTTGGTTAGTCATTTTTGCTCAGCCCTAAGGAGGTGAAAGTGACAAAGCAGGCAAATTTCTTCTGAAAAACCTTACCAAGAAATCTAAAAGAATATATCAGGCAATCTCTGAGAACTGGATGAGATTGAATGTAATTTAAAAAAAACACTTTCTTAGCTAGACATGTGTGGTCTAGGATCTTGCTTAATGAACGTATTGGAGTTCAAATATGACCAAATATACGTTTTGCTTAAACCTTGTGGCTTATTATACTGTATATAATAATAATAATAATAATAATAATAATAATAATAATAATAATAATAGTAGTAGTAGTAGTAGTAGTAGTAGTAGTAGTAGTAGTAGTAGTAGTAAAGTTGGAAGGGACCTTGGAGGTCATCTAGTCCAACCCCCTGCTCAGGCAGGAAACCCTATACCATTTTGGACAAATGGCTGTCCAATCTCTTTTTAAAAACCTCCAGTGTTGGAGCATTCACCGCTTCTGGAGGCAGGTTGTTCCACTGGTTAATTGTTCTAACTGTCAGGAAGTTTCTCCTTAGTTTAGGTTGCTTCTCTCCTTGCTAGTTTCCATCCGTTGCTTCTTGTCCTGCCTTCAGGCACCATGGAAAATAGCTTGACTCCCTCTTCTTTGTAGCAGCCCCTGAGATATTGGAACACTGCTATCATGTCCCCCCTCATCCTTCTCTTCATTAAACTAGACATACCCAATTCTAGCAACCATTCCTTATATGCTTTAGCCTCCAGTCCCCTAATCATCTTTGTTGCTCTTCTCTGTACTCTTTCTAGAGTTTCAACATCTTTTTTACATCGCAGTGACCAAAACTGGATAGAAGAAGAAAGTGGTTGTTCTTCTGGATCTTGGAGGTTATAAATTGTTCACTGGGGGAAGCAATGACCTCAACCTTATATAAAGGGTTCCTGAAAGAAAGCATTGATGATCCCAAAAGGTCTACATAATTATAAGCTGGTAGTTACTATACTCTTTCCAAGCAAGGTGGTTCGGTTTGTGATGGCCCACCAGACCCAGACAGTGTTGCATGAAATTTATTTTTAAGGTCCATTTCAATCAGGATTTAGTTCTCGGTTTAGCACTGAAGCTTCCTTTGTTGTTTTTTTGGATATATTTTTCAGGAGAAAGTGTGAGAGCGCTGATTCTCCTGGATCTCTCAACTGCATTTTAGGAGACTCCAAGCAGTTTACAATATAGTAACTTATGATAGTATATAAACCAATTACAAAAAAAATCAAGCTGACCACTAATCTGGTATCTGTAATTACTAGCAATAGCTCTTACATGTTATAGGCTCTATCATTTTTTCCCCTCATGCTGTTTAATATCTGCACAGAACTGCTGAATGAGATCTCCAGGAAGTTCAGAGAAAATGTCATCAGTATGCTGATGACACCCAGCAATCTTTTCATCAAATCCAGGTGAGGCGGCAAAATTGCTGAATTAGTGCCTGGCTTCATAAATGGACTGGATGAGGACCAACAAATTTAAACATAGTTCAGATATAATATGTACACATGAATTACTTTTGGGTTCAACATATCTTGGATGGAGTTATACTTTCCCTAAAGATCAAAATTCTAGCTTGGAATTACTTCTGGGTCCACTTTTGATACCATAGATGTTAAGTGGTCACTGTGGTACAAAATGCTCAGTACTAACTTAATCTGGTTACCAGTTATGGCCATAATGGGGTAGAGATTGGTAATGGGTCATTTGGATTACTTCAATGTATTATACATGGGACTAGCCATGGAGATGGTTCAAAGGCATCACCTGCAACAAAATACTGTGGCAAGAATATTGCCAGATATTAGACAATATATATACCCCAGTACCCAGTGAAGCATGGTCTTCACTGAATCATAATTAATTTCTGGTCCTAATTCAAGGTGGCTGCTTTAACTTATAAAGTCTTTCTTGGCTTAGGATCCCAATTCCTACCCATACCTTAAGATCATCTTCATGCACTCCATGCATCATGACCTGATATTGGGGAATGACAACTGGCTACCTTAGAATGGATCTTTTCACAGATAGTTCCTCTACTGCGATGCCTTCTTTAGTGAAGTAGGTTGTGTTTTGTCCTTTTTCAGCACTAGGCAAAGACATTTTTATTTTTCCAGGCCTTGGGTTATTTCTGCTTTTATTTTTTTATTGCTACATTAATATTTGTCTTGTTGGTTTCATTTTATATTTTGGTTGTATTTTATCAAAATATCTTAATTTCAATTTTTATTCTTTTAACCTATATTTTTAATTATAGTCATAATGTTTAATAGACAACCTCTTTGAGAGTTTTTTTTAAATGGAAAACAGTAGAGAGTGCTTGAAATAAAAAAGAGAATAAATAAATGTAGAGTGTTAAGTTCATGTTAAGTTCAATTAATCTTTCTCTATCTACTATAGAGATGGGAAGGAAGGTCTGGATGGGAAGGAACAGACTTAGACTCAACCCTTCCAAGACCGAGTGGCTGTGGTTGCCGGCGCCCCGGCATAGTCAGCTGGTTCCATCGCTGTCTATAGGGGGCGAATCCTTGGCCCCCTCAGAGAGGGTGCGCAATCTGGGAGTCCTCCTGGATCCACGGCTGACACTGGAAGATCATTTGTCGGCCGTGACCNGAGCCTGATGAAAAGCCCCCCTGGCCACGGCCGTCACATGATCATCTAAAGACAGCCGAGCATCCAGGAGGATGCCCAGGTTGCGAGCCCTCTCCGCGGGGGCTAATGACTCGCCCCTGATAGCCAGAGATGGAACCAACTGGCTATGACGTGACGCCGGAAACCACAGCCACTCGGTCTTGGACGGGTTGAGACGAAGCCTGTTCCTCCCCATCCAGACTCACACGGCCTCCAGGCACTGGGACATCACTTCCGCGGCATTGTTGGGGTGGTCCGGGGTGGAGATGTACAGCTGGGTGTCATCTGCGTACTGATGAAACTCCACCCCGAAACCACGGATGATCTCACCCAGTGGCTTCATATAAATGTTGAACAGGAGAGGCGAGAGGACCGACCCCTGTGGTACCCCACAAGTGAGGCACCTCGAGGTTGACCTCTGCCCCCCTGCCAACACAAATTGTGTCCGGTCCGAGAGGTAGGAGGAGAACCACCGTAAAACGGTGCCCCCCAACCCCAACCCCCCTAACCGGTGCAACAAGATACCATGGTCGATGGTATCAAAAGCCACTGAGAGGTCTAACAGGACCAGGATAGAGGAACAGCCCCTATCCCGAGCCCTCCAGAGATCATCAACCATTGAGGAATGACAACTGGCTACCTTAGAATGGATCTTTTCACAGATAGTTCCTCTACTGCGATGCCTTCTTTAGTGAAGTAGGTTGTGTTTTGTCCTTTTTCAGCACTAGGCAAAGACATTTTTATTTTTCCAGGCCTTGGGTTATTTCTGCTTTTATTTTTTTATTGCTACATTAATATTTGCCTTGTTGGTTTCATTTTATATTTTGGTTGTATTTTATCAAAATATCTTAATTTCAATTTTTATTCTTTTAACCTATATTTTTAATTATAGTCATAATGTTTAATAGACAACCTCTTTGAGAGTTTTTTTTAAATGGAAAACTGTAGAGAGTGCTTGAAATAAAAAAGAGAATAAATAAATGTAGAGTGTTAAGTTCATGTTAAGTTCAATTAATCTTTCTCTATCTACTATAACTTCTCTGTATGCTTAGAAAAGCTGCAATGATACAGTTCATTATGCGTAAGCACTGGAACCCACTTGGAAGTATCTCATTTTAATAAGTGGTCAAAATGTCAGCTGTCAGTCTTTGATGCCTCATGTTGTCCTTTCTCCTTATGAATTCTGGGTGGTGTGGTTATACTGTATATGCACAGTGGTAGGATAATGAAAGCCAGTTTGATGTAGTGGTTAAGGCATCAGTTTAATATCAGGAGACTGTGTCTTCTAGTCCTGCCTTAGACAAAAAGCCAGCTGAATGACCTGGGCCAGTCACTCTCTCTCAGACCTAGGAAGGAGACAATGGCAAACCATCTTGCCAAGAAAACTTCAGGGACTTGTCCAGGTAATCTGCAAAAATCGGACACAACTGAACAGAATTTTTTTTTTTAAATGTAAAGCTTTCCTCGCTTCACATTCTCCCTGTCTGATCTTGTGTTAGCAGATGGAGCAGTCAATCTCCAACAGAAAGTTTAGGATAATTGGGGCTTTTCTGCCCCAATTAATAATGGACGAAAGTCTGCAAAAGCTACTATTTTTAAGTGAATCAAAATGATATGGTTACATAAAGGGCTTCGACAAGCAGAACAGAAAGATGTGATAGATTTCTCAGATGGAGATTGAAGGGTGGCCATTATTAAGAAGACTAGGAGTGCTGAAGGCCAGTGCATCTGGAAAACAGCAGGAGGCAGCTGGTTCTGAACCTACAGAAAAACAAGTGAGTATGTCATCATACAGGATGCATGTGGAGAACTGAGTACTGTATGATATGCGTGTGTTTGTGTTGGCAGTTCACACAATAACATTTCAACATAGATTTGATATTTTTGTGTGCTTGGGGGCCTGAGAAAAGGCTCCGTTCACTCAGTAAGCTTCTCTAAACAAATGTTTAACTTGTAAAGGCATTGTCTGGAAATTCATGTAAATGCCTTCATCTCTCTCTCTGTGACTATCCACAAGGTTCTTTGCTTAGGAAATGTTGACTATATAATTTGGTAAATCATACCTGATCCCTGCCTTGTTTATACCTCAACCATTTCAGCAGTGGCTTTCACAGAGTGGCAGGGTTCAAGGAAGTACATGCACCTGTTCGGGGAAAAAACGCTTTCTAGTGAGAGATGAAAATGTGTATTACATAAACCCAAGTTTAAGTATATTTTTGTTTTTTGCAGGTGTTATAAATCCACCCCTCCCCATTCCTATTTAAAGCTCTTATTTCCTTATTTAATTACATAAAGTTCTATACTACAATCTAGATATGAAGCCAAGATTTTGATCTGTTTTAATTGCATGAAAGATTTCATGTTCTGACACATGTAAGAAGTATTTCCCTCTGGCAAAAAGGTAAGCTAAAAACTGAATAAATAAATAAATAAATAATAAAATAACACCTGATTTTTTCTTGTATTCTAACATGAGACAGAGAGAGAGACAGAGAGAGATAGAGACAGAGACAGAGAGACAGACAGAGAGAGAAAGAGGGAGAAAGAGGGAGAGAGAAACAGGAGTTAAAACAGGAGTTTCTCAATAAAATACAGTAAGTACAGTAATTGATAAGAAAACCTGTATTTCCTCTTTCCATTCAGCTGCAAAAATCACTTCATTTTCTTTTCTTCAGTGAATATAAACTAGTTTTCAGCAGGGGGGTTTTCCATCACCACTCAGACATATGGGCATGACATATCACTCAAAACTATGGATAACTGAAGTGGATTAATTTGCCATGGTTACCAGATCTGGGCTGCAAAAAATCCAGTAGATGGCAGGAAAGAGGTACTGTAGAGTTTTCTTTGTGTCCTTGCTGCCATCTAATGGTCATCTGTATTTTGGCAGATTTGATTGCCCTATAAAGGTAGTCCTCAACTTACCATAACTGAGCCCAAAATTTCTGTTGCTGAGACATTTGTTAAGTGAGTTTTGCCCCATTTTATGACCTTTCTTGCCACAGGTGTTCAGTGAATCACTGCAGTTGTTAAATTAGTAACAAGGTTGTTAAGTGAATCTGGCTTCCCCATTGACATTGTTTGTCAGAAGGTCACAAAAGTTGATCACATGATCCCGGGACACTGCAACCGTCATAAATATGAGTCAGTTGCCAAGCATCTGAATTTTGATCATGTGACCATGGGGATGCTGCCATGGTTGTAAGTGTGAAAAATGGTGATAAGCCCCTATTTTCAGTGTCGTTGTCACTTCGAACAGTCACTAAATGAACTGTTGTAAGTCGAGGACTACCTGTATTAGAAGGGCTATCAAAAGCCTTTCCACACCTACTGTATTCATCTTAATAACATATAACTCTAATACCATCAAGAGACCATATATATCCATTACTTAGCAATCAAGTTGTTTAAAAGATGCTTTCTACTCTACTTGACATCTCATGAGAATTTCCAGACTAGCGTTTGCTTATTCTTCACTTTCACAAATCATGTTCTTGGTTTCACGTTCAAAACTATTCTTTTCTGAATCTGAAACTCTGAAGTCCTTTTTCTAAAACCAGTGCTCACTCTGATTGCTTTTAGTTTTACTTTTCCATTTGTGAATCATATGAAAATCTAAAACATGTAACCCTCCTCCAATAAACACAGCACAGTTAAAAAGGGGGGGGAACACCCTCCAAACCAGGAAGAAACTTAATCCTCCCCAATCAATTTGTGTTATCACCATCTCAAATCTCAGAAAATAAGAGTACTGATCTTAACATCCAAAGAGATTCCTATTGAGAAAAATGGTCCCTTAGATCAGGGCTTTTCAACCTTTTCACAGATTGTACCACTTTTAGGATATGGCAATATTCGAGTACCACCAGTCACCTAGCAAGGTGTCAAAAACTTGATGACCAAAAAAAGAGAAAAAAAGTGATAAAGTACAGGTAGTCCTCAACTTACAACAGTTCGCTTAGTGACTGTTCAAAGTTACAAAGGCACTGAAAAAAAGTGATTTATGACCATTTTTCATACTTATGACTGTTGCAGCATTCCAAGGGTCAATCTACATTTGGATGTTTGGCAACTGATTCATATTTATGATGGTCATAGTGTCCTAGGATCATGTGATCCCCTTTTGCAACCTTCTGACAAACACAAAGTCAATGGAAAAACCAGATTCACTCCTCCTTTTACATCCTGTGTTCTCTCCCCCCTCCTTTTATATCCTCTCTTTTCTCCCTTCCTTTTATATCCTCTCTTCTCTCCCCTTCTTTTATATCTTCTCTTCTCTCCCTGCTTCTTTTATATCCTCTCTTCTCTTCTCTTATATCCTCTCTTCTCTTCCCTTCTTTTATATCCTCTCTTCTCTCCCCCTTTTTATATCCTCTCTTCTCTCCCCCCTTTTATAACCTCTCTTCTCTTCCCTTCTTTTATATTATCTTCTCTTCCCCTTTTATATCCTCTCTTTTCTTCCACTTTTATATCCTCTCCCCCTCCTCCTTTTCTCTTCCGTGCACCTCCAGCTGATTCCTCTTAAGGCTGCGCTTCTCCGTCTTTCTTTTGCAGTCCCCTTCTCTTTCCCCTGTTGTCTTTTTTCCTCTCCCTCTCCTGCAAAAACATTCTCCTTTTATAGCCTTTTGTTTCTCTCCCCCCTCCTCCTTTTCTTTTCTACTGGGGCTTCTGTCTCACCCCCATAGCCCTGCAGAAGTGCACGCCAATCCTGGGCTTCTATCTCGCCCCTATTGCCCTGCAGAAGCACCAATCATCTGTACCTGTACACGCGATCCTGGCGCTTCTGCCTCACCCTCATAGCCCTGCAGATGCGCCGATCAGCTGTAGCTGTGCACACTGATCCTGGGCTTCTGCCCAGCCCCAACAGCTCTTCAGCTCCAGCTGTCTTTCCTTCAGGCCTGTGCAGTGCTGCTCCTGCTTCAGCTCATTCCCCTCCCCCACTACACTTGTCTAGGATGGTCGCATACCACCTGCCAGATGCCAAAGTACCACAGGTGGTACATGTCCCACCGATTGAAAACCCCTACTTTAGATAGTCCAATCCAAAGTAGTTTAGAATGTTAATTTAAAGCAAATATTTTTATCCCAAAATAGCTACTTCTGATTTTTGAACTCACCTTCAAGGAAAACTTATCATATTCAAATTATCCTGATATCTTCTCTCTCTCTCTCTCTCTCTCTCTCTCTCTCTCTCTCTCTCTCTCTCTCTCTCTCTCTCTCTCTCTCTCTCTCTCTCCCTGTGTGTGTGTGAGAGAGAGAGAGAGGGGGGAGGGAGGGAGGGAGAGAGAGAGAGAGAGAGAGAGAGGGAGAGAGAGGGAGAGGGAGAGGGAGAGGGAGAGGGAGAGGGAGAGAGAGTAATGTATGTGTATGTGCCTTTAAACATTTATATGTCCAAAATTTCCTAAGAAAGTTTAGCCACCTTAAAGCAACAATTTAAAAGGTTATAAAATAATAATAATAATAATAATAATAATAATAATAATAATAGTTAAAACTTGAAAAGCCAATATTTAAAAAGCAGCAGAAATTCTGAAAATACACAAGACTTTATGAAGATGCTCTCAAAAATAGCATCAGATGAAAATCTTTGAGATTTATAACAGATATAGGAACCAAAGTGGTTTCCATCCTTGCAACAACAACGGTAACACTTACCTGAACTAGCCTGACAAAGCATTACAAGATTTTTTGTGTGTGTTCTGATAAATGATTTCACTAAAAGCAATAGTGAAGCTTGCCAGTAGATAGTGAGCTTTCCCCATCTGATACATTCAGCTAGGCAATCTGTTTGCATAGCTAATGATTACATTCATTGCAGCTTTTCTAGGACAGCATCTGTGTCTATCTTTCTAAACTCCCATTTTGTTATGGCTGTGAATGCTGACTTATTTGTTCTCAAGTTACTCTTTATTTACTGAATCACACTTTCTGAAATCAGGTACCTCATATACAAGAATCAGCAGATGCATTCATGACTCAGTGCTAGCAATTAAAAAGGCAGATTCAAATTCAAGCATTCTAAGTCAGTGAAAATGGTCTTTTAATGTCCCATGGGATATGGGAACTTTTTTTAATGTGCTCTTCCCCAATTGCTGTCTCTTTTAGACATAATGAACTTCTTATTGGTCTATTCATATAAATACATTTTTTTCTGGTAAAGACTGCATTACTAAAATAATTCTGACTCAATGAGAGATTCAAGTAAAAAATACTTTACCAACATGGGGAGGGGGGGGAAGCCTTTCTCTTCAATATGTCTGATTCTCAGGGACTGCCTGGACAAATCCCTGCAATTTTATATAAATACATCTAATTAATTTCTAGGAACTATTTAATAGGATCTATTTAACTGTTAGGTTTAACTATCCTAAAAACTATTAAAGGAACCAATAATGAAGAAATATGCTGCAGACTACTAGAACTTGGCATAGTAAAAGGGAAAACCTCTAAAAAAGTATTCATGACAACTATTAGAATCATGCAGGCAATGATTTTCCCTGTGATACTTTTGAAGAAGCAAGATAGAAAAATTATCAACATTGATGCTGGATAAGACTCCTCAAAATAGCATGGATAGACAAGAAAGAAATGGATCATAGAACAAATCAATGCACAAATGACCAGGCTCAAATTATTATATTTTGGACACAGGAAAGACCTATGCTCTTGAGAAATTCATAAGGCTGAGAAAGATACAAGGAAAGAGATAATGAAGATAACCAACAGCAAAGTGGATGAACTTGATTACAACAATAGTGAATGCACTGTTATACATAATAAATATATTGTACATCAAATGGTATCTTATTTGGAGTAAGCAGAGCATGATTTTCCAAACAATGTTGACTGCTAGTATCATTATTCCCTCTCTTATTCCTATCCCTAAGTTAGCGCAAAAATCTGGAGTGCAAAAATCCAGGCAACCATTAGATGGCAGCAGAAAGATACCTCTTTGTTCTTATCTAGTCATCATATGGATGGTCTAACAACACTAGCCTTTGGTGATAGGTATTGGAATATATACTGAAGTTCCTGCCTGTACTATATTTAGGCCTTTTCCCGTCTAACAAATTGTAATGCCATCCACTCACTCCTTGAGTCAGCCAAAAAGAATGCTGTCATGAAATCATATTGTTCTTATTGTCGATCCCTTTCTTATCTTGATTTGACAGCATTGGAATAAGACAGAAAATACTATAACATAGGTACAGGTAAAAACTGTTCTCACTCATGGAAAAGCCAAAAAAGAAAAAGAGATGTCCCTGGGTTATTAGCAAATTAATCATGTTCCTCCATGACTATCAAATTATGTAAGAGTTCTGCATTTTAATTGAAGATTGTGCCAGACCAACACTTCATCTCCTTTTTCTAGTTTCCCATTTTTTGAAATTCTCAGTACCTTCCAAATTATCATGGTTCCAGGGGGCAAGGGGGAAAAAATCAAATCTATTACTTCAGCTTTTCAAATAGCAAAACATATTTCACCCAAAGCATTTAAAGTATATCCAAAATAGCTTTGGAGGCATATTTGGTTCTCCTGTCTGTGACTATATCAATGCTGGCATTTATCCAAAGGATTCAAAAGGATAGTATGTGTTTGAGGCTCAAAGACAGGGCTTTGCACTTCATCACTTGGTGTCTTTCTTGAGCAAATGCTTCTACTGCTGCACAGCATCTGATAGGAGAAAAATGCTGGTGTCAGAACTTAAACTCAAAGCGAACAGCCTCAGAATACCATGCTAATCTTAAGAGAGCTGGGCTGGCTGTTTATCAAATATCAAATTGATTTTGAAATTACTCAAATAACTTGGTTGGAGTATTCTTTGGAGCCAATGAATGTTCATTTTATTTATTCATCCAAAATATTTTTATGTCGCCATTCATTTTCTGATACCAAAACAGTTTGCAAACTATAACAAAAACAAACTTTTAAGCTTGGTAATAAATGACATACAAGAAGCAGAGATATACAGTTTCATGAGCAAGTTAAATGTCTGAACAAACAAACTGATTTTGATCTAATGGCCGTAAGAAAGTAAAGATGGCGCCCATCATACCTCCAAGGAGAATACTTTTTTCCCCAATTGGAGTGCCACTCTTGAGTAGGACCTTCTATATATTATATAATTTATAGATAGTCTTCTGAGAAGAGACTCCTTGATTGTGTTAAAACATCATAAGGAATTATTTGGGCCTCCAGCTTCTGAAGGCTTTAAAGGTATACATTAGCCCTATAGATTGGACCAAAATAAATGAATAATAAATGAGTAAATAAGCAGTCAACGCAGCTATTTTAGACTCAGTACAGTCTGATTGTCATTGGCTAACAAACTACAATCCTAATAGATGTCTCCTGTGGTATATGAAATTCTGTAATCTTCAAGGGCAGTGCCCAATAGAGTGCATTACACTAATATAGATGGGAAATTACAGACTATTGACCATTGTGAATCATTTATCTTGATCTAGGAATGTCATAGCAAAGCTAATCAAAGCCTTGCCTAAGCACAAAGACCACTTCAGCATAATAATTTAGTGTTCATTCTGAGACTTGCCCCATCTTCATCCTGGCTGCTGCTTTGCCTGAATCCCTAAGAAAACCAAGGAACTTACCAGTTTCATTAGACAGGAAAATACCCCAGGGAGCTGTCATGTCAATAGCCAGTTCATTTTCACCAGGATATAGTAAACATAGGGCTTCAGTGGGAGATTTCTAAGAGAATTTCATAATCCCTTGGATTCCATTAGTCTCCAGAGGTGGATAGTCTTAATTTCACCACAAAGTGTTCTGACCATCATTTCTGGTGAAGTATATTGATTTCCTGTCTTTCACTAAATGTGGCTGATCAAATATTCCTAGCTTAAATATATGATCTGTGACTCTAGAAAGAGTACAGAGAAGAGCAACAAAGATGATTAGGGGACTGGAGGCTAAAGCATATAAGGAAAGGCTGCTGGAATTGGGTATGTCTAGTTTAATGAAGAGAAGGACACGGGGGGACATGATAGCAGTGTTCCAATATCTCAGGGGCTGCCACAAAGAAGAGGGAATCAAGCTATTCTCCAAAGCACATGAAGGCAAGACCAGAAGCAACGGATGGAAACCAGCCAAAGAGAGAAGCAACCTAGAACTAAGGAGAAATTTCCTGACAGATAGAACAGTTAATCAATGGAACTACCTGCCTCCCGAAGCTGTGAATGCTCAAACACTGGAAGTTTTTAAGAAGAGACTGGACAGCCATTTCTCCGAAATGGTATAGGGTTTCCTGCCTGAGCGGGGAGTTGGACTAGATGACCTCCAAGGTCCTTCCAACTTTATATTATTATTATTACTATTATTATTATTATTATTATTATTATTATTATTATTGTTATTGTTATTGTTATTGTTATTGTTATTGTTATTGTTATTGTTATTATTGTTGTTATTATTATTATTGTTATTATTATTATTATTATTATTCCTAGTGTCCAAGCTATAGATTCTACACAGTCTTTCTTTCAATCCCTGCTTGATTTATATTGCCACTGTTGGAGTACAGATCATTTGTCTTGACTACTGGTAAGCTGAGCCTTGAGATCCAGGTTAGTGCAGTGGTTAAGGTGCCAAGCTAGAAACCAGGAGACTGTGAGTTCTACTCTTGCCTTAGGTACAAAGCCAGCTGGGTCACCAGAAGCCAGTCAATTTCTCTCAGCCCTAGGAAGGAGGCATTGGCAAACCATTTTGAAGATTAAAAAAACCTTGTGAAGAAAACTGCAGAAACTTGTCCCAGCAGACTCCAAGAAGCATACAATATTAAACGGAAAAATAAAAAAATAAAACTTGAGCCTCATATTTTCACCATTTAATCTTATCCAGAAGCTCCCTGGGGCGTTATATTCAGAGTTATTTTGCAGATCTAAATAAGATATAAATCAGTTTCTAATCTTTCAATTTATTTATTTATTACATTTATATGCTGTCCATCTCGCTATCGAATTTTATCTTTTCCCTGATGCGGTAAAATGATTTATGCCAAGGATGACCTAAACAGTAGCAGTTGTAGCCATAGGAAGAAAACTACAGACTCAGAAGAACCAAAAGGTTTGCAAAATACAAGGGTGGGTGATGGGGGGGGAGAAAGAGAGAGATTTAAAAAGGGCCTGCAACTCGGCAAGAATGCAGAATGCTAAGTAGCTATGGAATAATTTTTATTTGTGAGAGAAGAATGAGGGGAATCACATTTTGGAATACTATAAAATACTATGAAAACAGATCATTTTCTACTCTCCAAATTAACTGACTGAGAATTATATCCATTTCTCATTTGTCATGCAAAAGATTGGAAAATTGGGTTATATTTTTATGCAGATCTGCAAGATATACTGCATTCTGATAAGATACTTTGTGGAGTGATATACTATAAGATCAAATGGTAAAAGTATGAGGTACGATCTACCAAAGACTAATTCTCACAAACTGCAGTATAAGTTGCTTGGAGCTTTGGAAGAACGTGACTACTCTTTGAATAAAAGCTTTTATTTTTAATAGCAGTTCTACATTTATGCTCTTACTTTATTTTCAGGCAGTAACTCACATGCAGTTAAGACTGGACACTATAACCCACCAAGATATTCATCACCTCCTAAAACAGTATCTTATGCTTCTAGAAATCTCACAGCCTTCTGAGAACCTGAAAAACATCAGCATGAAGTTAATGAAATCTAATAAAAATTCATGATTTTGAGAGATTTGGGTGATATTTTTCAGGGTACATCCAGGCACATGATGGAAGTAGCTGAGGAGCTGGAAAAATATTTCTTTCTTTCTTTCTCTACAAAAGGCCTTGGATATTAATTAATGACTTCCCTAAATTATCCTTTTATGTTTGTATAGCAAATTGATTTGTTTTCTACATTACATGTTAGTTTCAATAATTTATTTTTATTCATTTATTATATTTTTTATCCCACCTTGCTTTATACGTAACTCAAAATGGGGAGGGGAGAGGAGGAGAGGAAAGGAAAGGAAAGGAAAGGAAAAGGACCATCGTCTCATATATTGGATGGATTAAAATAAAATCTTGTCTGGAATTTTCATTATAAAAAGAACAGATTCCTCTAACATGTAAAAGGACCTTGTAAAAGGCATTGTTAGGTCATGAGGGAATAAATAATTTCTGAAAGGACAATAGGTCAAAAAGGCTTTGACTTTTATATAGCTTAGTAGTTGCTATCCCCTTATTCTTATGAAGGTTAGATTTTGATTCAGTTTGGTTTTCTTTTTTTCCCTTCAAATTAAAACAATAGTTTTATTTCATTCCCATTCTCAGTACCATAACTTTTAAAGCAGATACGAGCTGGATTTGTTTGTTCTGTGAAGTTACTCTGCCAAACACCCTGATGCCCATACAATACACGCTTGTTGCTAAATAGGATTCCAGACACTAGTCCCTTTCTGTATTCAGGTATTACAAAAGATATTATACTCACCTTGAATGTGGTGCCCTGCAGTATGTGATGTAATGTGATATTAATTCAGACCAAAAATTTGCTTTTAGAGAATGGATTTCTGTACAAGCTGTACAAATGCTGGTTTCTGCATGAGCACAAAACTTGTACTATCACTGTTTGATCTTGCATAGAAGCAAGTGTATAAATACACAAACTCTTTAAGCACAGATATCTCTGCTCCACACACACACAATTCTCTCGCATTATTTGAAACATTTCAAATTACATTTGTAATAGCATCTGTAATTTGCAATAGATTTGTGATCACCAAACACACAAAAATTAACTAAAATCCATCCCTAAAATAAGTCCTGCCAGTCCATGTAAATTGTATAGGCAATTGTTCTTGAAATATCTTAGAAATCAAGAGATAATATTATGGAAAATCTAAGAAATATTTGATCCAACTTGATAAGGCCATCAAAAACTAACTCATTTAGGAGGACTTCCGGTGGGATGGCACGCCGATGGCGGCTCTTTTGGAGCCGTCCGCTTGGGAAGGCGTCAGAGCCAGCCTGAACAGCGGACATCAGCTGTTCAGCGGCTTGGAACCTTGTGCCCCGGGCGAAGGGGTCGAGGTGAGTACTCCTGGATAGGAGTAGAGCCCCAAAAGCTCTCCCTTAACTTAGGGAGAGCAAAAATTGGGTGCTCCTCCGGAGTCCGGGAACCTCCATCTCCCAAATGCCTTTGCTCCCCTTTTGGGGAGCGAAGCGAGTCGTTGCCTCCACCTCCGCGAATTATAGAGACTTGTGAGTAATAATAAGCGGACGGAATTGCCCGGGGATACTGGACTTTGAGCAATTTAAGACTTTAATTCAATTTATTTACATCTTCCCTATTGAACTGGGGGGAAAAAAAAGAGAAAAAAGATGGCTGCGGTCTGCCTTTCCTCAAAGTGAGAGTGATTTCTTTTTTCTTTTTTAACTTTTACTTTCCGGTGGAGCTGAATGAAGAGGGAAATTGTTACCCCTTGTAACATTGATATGGAAAGTTTTAGTGATTTCTTTTTCTTTTTCTTTTTTTAATGAAAGAACTTTGGATTTGATTTTGGATTTCCCCCCCCTTTTGTTTCCGAAGCTGTGCTTAAAGAAGTTTGAAAAATGGCTT
>NW_015386861.1:90972-124393 GCF_001527695.2 Protobothrops mucrosquamatus | reverse complement strand
GACATGGCTATTCCAACAAGCGGGACTGGCCTAGGGCAATTTTTAGAGGGATTTTAATCATATTTTAATTAGACAACATTTAAATATTTCCTCTTAACTAATTTTAATTTTGTAATTGTTATTGGTGTATTTTTAATCGATTGTCAGCCGCCCTGAGTCCGCAAGGAGAAGGGCGGGATATAAATTCAATAAATAATAATAATAATAATAATTGTTAGGTCATGAGGGAATAAATAATTTCTGAAAAGACAATAGGTCAAAAAGGCTTTGACTTTTATATAGCTTAGTAGTTGCTATCCCCTTATTCTTATGAAGGTTAGATTTTGATTCAGTTTGGTTTTCTTTTTTTCCCTTCAAATTAAAACAATAGTTTTATTTCATTCCCATTCTCAGTACCATAACTTTTAAAGCAGATACGAGCTGGATTTGTTTGTTCTGTGAAGTTACTCTGCCAAACACCCTGATGCCCATACAATACAGGCTTGTTGCTAAATAGGATTCAAGACACTAGTCTCTTTCTGTATTCAGGTATTCTAACAAAAGATATTATACTCACCTTGAATGTGGTGCCCTGCAGTATGTGATGTAATGTGATATTAATTCAGACCAAAAATTTGCTTTTAGAGAATGGATTTCTGTACAAGCTGTACAAATGCTGGTTTCTGCATGAGCACAAAACTTGTACTATCACTGTTTGATCTTGCATAGAAGCAAGTGTATAAATACACGAACTCTTTAAGCACAGATATCTCTGCTCCACACATACACAATTCTCTCGCATTATTTGAAACATTTCAAATTACATTTGTACTAGCATCTGTAATTTGCAATAGATTTGTGATCACCAAACACACAAAAATTAACTAAAATCCATCCCTAAAATAAGTCCTGGCAGTCCATGTAAATTGTATAGGCAATTGTTCTTGAAATATCTTAGAAATCAAGAGATAATATTATGGAAAATCTAAGAAATATTTGATCCAACTTGATAAAGCCATCAAAAACTAACTCATTTTCTCATTAGCTTAATAATAAAGAACACACTGCTGCCCTCAGCTAGGTGACTTAGATACAATTGATCAAAGAAACAAAAGGAGTATTTAATTTTGTCATTAAATTTAGTCATCAACTAAGAGCCTTTCTTGGCATTCATATCAAACATATCTCAAATCATGAAAATTAATAGGAGAAATCTATGAATGCAATCCTGGAATCAATTAGTTTGCTTAGAAACCTTTGAAGTTAGGACTAAAAGACCCTATATATGAATAGGGAACTCCATCAATTTAGCATATTAAAAGTACTTCATTGTTAGAAAAATAAAATGCCTAGGCTCCAGTTACACTCAGGACTGTTTGCAACAGTATTTCTGTCTCCTCTGGAGTCAGTGTACGTATCATAAGGATATCATAGCAGTATCGGCTATGACTTCAAATTCTCCAGCATCTATTCTGTTTTACATTATAATATTCTAAATTTTGCTAAGGTGCCTTGAAGATAATTTGTTGCAAAGGGACTACAAGCATACCTAAAGAACTCCAGTTACCCAGGATTAAAACCATAGTCCTGAGAGTTATGCCATGAAAAATAGAAAATACACACACAGTGGTGGGATTCAAATATGTGAACAACCAGTTCTCTGTGTGGTTGCTGCTTCTGGAAGTCCATTCTGGGCCTGGGCAACAAAAAATTAGCTACCGGTTTTGCGGAAGTGGTGCAAACTGGCTGAATCCCACCACTGAATCCCACATCCATGAGGTAACGTAGATGTGGCAAAGAAAAACACTTTATGGGGGGGGGGGAGTTGCAGCCATTTACTAGGCATCTAGCCAGTCAGAAAGCAGCATAATTTTCAAAAGAGGACTTTTGCATCACGGCTTTATCTATAAATTCACACAGCCAATTCAACCATGAAGCAATAGATTTAGATAATCAAAACCAAAGGACAATGAAATCAGAACCCAGAGATCTTTGACAATGAGCTGAGAAGAGTTAATCATTAACTCATAGGCTATAGAAGAGTTTATCGTTAACAGATAATCTCAAATACTGGCTTGCAGACAGGCAAGCTCACACACAAATCACTCTTGGGGCTTCTAAAATTCATATAAATGAAATACACTTATTAGGCAATTCAAATGTCACAAAAGTGTTCAAAATTGAAACAAACTCCAAATCTTATCATCTGAAAAGAATGTTTGAAAACTGCCCGATGAAGAGATTTACAGAACCTAAAGGAGGCTGCATCAATTCAATAAGACTGATTTAGTCTTATTAATTCAGCTAACTATAGGTATTGAGCTAAATATACTAATTCTATCTCCAGCACCAAGTGACTCCATTTATGTCTTCACACTGTGCTATATTGATGTTACAGATGCAGGATACTATCTCTAAAGCAGTACAGAAACTACATAAATAATTACTTCTAGATTAAAAATAACAATTGCATGGGAAGCACTGTATTATATGGGACAGCAAAACATTGGTGTGTTTTTTTCTCACCATTTCCTGACTGTGCATACATCAGCTATTGCTTGGCAACAAACTGGCAAGCAACCAGAGCACTTGGCAGTACAAGGCAATACAATTAATGCAACCTTAAGTTCTTTGTTGCTGCTGCTTGGGGTTTTTTTTAAAAAAAACACAACACAACTATTCAGTGAAACACAGTATTCTGCCTTATCCCCCCCCCCTTTTTTTAAAAAAAAAAACCTGATAACCCACTTTGTCCCCTTGAAATTTTGGAAATCTTCCATAAACCATACCTAGGTTCACATCAAAGTTAAATAAACTTTACTGATTTTCCCACAGTTGTAAATCCATCCATAGAAATATTAGAATGTGGAAATCTTCCTGGATTAATGTCTATTGCTGGATTTGCAGATAGAGGCTGTGGCCAGGAAATCTTCACCCATCTTTGGCTAATGCACCAGTTGCAGTCCTATCTGGAGTAGGACAAAAACACAGTCCTTACCACAACTGGACTGGGCTATTTCAATTAAATGTACTTTTAAAGATTAAAGTTGTACGAACTACAGTTGCTCATGCTGGCAGGTGAGAACCACAACAGCCATATTGCAACTGTATTATAGGTGGTGTATTGGCTTTAATAGGTTTCAAGATATAGTCCAAAGTGCTGACTTTTAACATGGCTTGGTTCCCAGCTAATTTCCAGGTGAAAAATAGCCCCCTGCCTCTTCCAGGTAGAGCTGGCTTATCCTGTGTGCTAGTTCCAGATATGGATGCTCAAAGTTTCCCATTTACAGTAATTAAGAAGGGTGCAGGTGTATCTTCATTGTGGTCTCATTGTGGAACAGAAGCTGGGCTGGCTATTAAACATGTAGGTAACACTGTTAGGAACAGAAATCTAATATATCCATAAAAACATTAGATGTGGGCGCCTGCTCAGAAATAATGACTTTGTGATTTCTGACGTCTTTTAGTTTCATTATTTTCACTGGAAAGTTATTTAACGAAGAGGTCATCACACCCATGCTATCTATAGAATATTCTCCCTAGCTTACTTGAGTTCTTAATTAGGCTTAGAAAATCGTGTCTTCTGGCAGAAGGGAATGTTGGGCCACTGCCATTATATCTCATTTATGTAAAATTGAGACGTCGACTTTTTTAGGGGGGCGGGGGAACAAAAGCCCACAAGTGATAAGATCTGCATCTTGTTACGTGGGAAGCTACAATGCTTCAGCCAAACTGAACTGTTGAGTAAAAATGGAAAAGAGGCCTCTGACAATCAAGGTCAGAAAAAGAACAACCAAACGTCAATTGACTCAAAAGGGCAAGAAGGAAAGATTTAAGGTTTAAACTCTAGGACTGACATAGAAATAAGACTTAATTTCTGAATTAGTAGGGAAATGTTATGCATATTTATGACTTTTTAAGGAAGTTTTTTTTAACAATTGTTAAAATAACAATTGTTAAAAACTTGGTTATTAACAAGTCTTAATGATTCTTTTTTCTGCACTGTTTTTACTTTGGGTTGATTAATAATTGTAATAGAGAAAGAAAGATAGAGATGGCTTACTTCTTGTCAGCAATAAAGTAGTCTATTTAGCTGTGTTAAATCTATGAAGCATAGTGACAAGAGAGAGGTGGGGAAGGAAGCAGAAGAATGGAACTAGCAACGTAGCATCATGATGTAAGCCATGTCACTTGTACATCTGTTGCAATATCATACATGTGTGTCAGAATTTGTGATGAAATACTGCAATTTTCTTTTCTTTTTTATTTTCTCCTTTTTTTTTCCTTTTTTTTTTTGCATTTTGATAAAAACAATGTCCTGTAGAGACCATTAGAATAAGTTCTGCTGACAGCCTGTAATGAATACAGGATAGAATTTCCTGATGAACCAATATTTATTGCCATGTCTGATGAGATTTAAATTCAAAGAAGTTCATTCTGGGAGCCCAGATTCAACAAGAAGCCTGAGGCCACACCTCATGTTCATTAACATAATCTCCATATTAATATACTGTCAGTGAATGTAAACAATAATCCAATCTAAAGAATAATAATCTAAAAAATGAAAATAAATATTAAATTTTAGTATCAGCCTTTCCCTATGCTCCTTTGTCAATTCATCCCTTGGAATAGAGATATGTAGACATAGATATAGATATACATATACACACAAAGACACTGATTGCCTAGGAAATATTCTTAAAGTAAGTGTCCTTTAGAAAGTAACATAGAAAGTAACAGTTTTCAGATCATGGTGTTTTCTGGAAAAAAACACTTTCCCTTTTTCTTCATCCTTGCCCTTCCACATTCTAGAAATAAATCATCATCCCTGAATTTCTAATGAGTCATTATGAATAATAATAGTAATGACACAGCACTTTATATTCCCAACACTGGATGAGCATTAAGCTAGACATCCAATTACTTTCTGTAATAATGCATTCCCTTAATTTATCACATTATGAATAATCTTAATTGATAACCTGAAAATGAGAAGATAAAAGCTCTTTTCCTTTTCTTTTCTTTTTTTAATTAAGAATGTTATTAAAATTATCATAATATATAATAGAAATGTAAATAAGGATGATAGAAAAGGGAGAAAGAGAGATATACGCACTGGAAGAAAGGGAGGGAAAAGCACCAAGTTGCAAAAGAAAAGCTCCTTTTCTTAAAACCAGAAATATCTAATTCTAGATACTTTCATCCAAGCCTTCTAAGAGAACCATTCCCTTTGCTATCAAAATGCAAACGTAAGGCGTAAAAATACATTTTAAAAGAAGCGGGGTTCTTTAATAGCGGCATGTTTCTTTGCTTGCAAAGAAAGAATGGGAAGGATAAAGCTTGCAGGTGAACATTGACTATCTTAGAATAATTTAACCTCCTCCCCCATCCATGCCCGTCATTGTTATGAAAGCCCTTTGTTCATCCTGGCAGAGGACAGACTGCACTATGTTACATCCCAATGAAAATGAGATGGTACTAACAAGCGATGGAAGAGAGGGTTGTTTTTCCTCTTGCATGGCTGCTCCTCTACAGAGGCATGCATTTCTCACATTAATCCTCCTCAAAGACTTAGTTGTCCTCGCTTCCTGCTACAAATCAACCCTGGGATGGCAGCCCCCATGAAATCCCATTAGAATGCTGAAAGCAGTGTTTTACCGTACCAGGCAATAGAATAAATTCAGAACAATGAGACTAGGGATTGTTTGGACCCATATAAAATGAAGACATTGTTGGAAAATGAATAAACAGACTATTTCAGGTTCTTCTTCATTTCCATTAAGTAGATGCAGTTGTTTGCAGAGTTGATAAAAAGTGAACAGAGTGAGCCAAAATGTCTCTCTGTTGCTGTTGCTGTTGTTGTTGTTATTGTTAAATGGCTGAACATGCAAGCGTTAATGGATACCTATTTCTGAGTCAATTCATTTTAATTTGGGATAGAGTTGCTTCTGTTCTGACCAATTTTTTAATTCCTTTGCCTACATATGGTCAGTCTTTGTGCCATGCAGTACGAGGATATTACTTAGTACTCAGGTCACATTTTGATATCATTCTCCCTCTAGCTCTTTCTCATTTATGTAGCTTACTAGCAGGGGAGACAGATAATAGGGCAGTGCAATTCTTCTAAAATAATTAGGAAAATGTGCTCTGAAATGCACAGGAGCACAAAGATAGCAATTGTATGCAGTTCTTTAAACTAGCCATGTCTTTTCCACTGAAATTTGCAATGTGATCCTGGGGGGAGGGAACCAAAGTGACTTTAAACAGTACCAAATAGGAACTAACATCAGACTCCTGCACGTTCTGAAAATCCCTTTTAGAATCAATGCTGCAATCCTAACAGATTATTCGCCAACTGACAATAGTGTTTCCTAGCTCTGCAAAGATGGTCCATTCTAAAGTAAATTTGCTTATTGTTTTACTATATTTTCATATCACCAACCACCACAAAGGGTCATAAAATCAAAATTAAAAATATAATAAATCAATAAACCAACATTTTAAAAAATCAGTAATTAATAATTATAATTAACTTTTTAGACCACAATACAAAATAAATCACATCTGGCTGAAGTCACAGATCACACTCATTGCTTACCAACTATATTATTGAGGTCACATAATACTAAGCCACAAGCATGTTGTTCGTCCATCGATTTCGATGAAGACCTTGACATCTTATGGATTATGGGCCATCAGCGGTGTGTCCGTAGATGGCTGATGAGACCGATGTTAGCACGGAATGTTCTGCCACATACTGAACAGAGAAATGCGGACACTATTGCTTCAGCATTTGCAGCTCTGGCTTTACGGAGTGCTCGCTGCTCTTGTGCCAAGATTGTCCTTCTGTGTTCATATGTCTGGCAACCCTGGTAAACCAGGGTACGCCATGTCGGTCGATCATGCGCCAAAAATTCCCAAGAGACGGTGTCGATATCCAGGGACTTGAGAGATGCTTTCAGCGTGTCTTTGTATCGCTTCTTTTGTCCCCCGTGTGATCGCTTTCCTTGAGACAGCTCACCATAGAAGAGCTGTTTAGGGATGCGATGGTCTGGCATCCTTACTATGTGGCCTGCCCAGCGCATCTGGGCTTTCATCAACAAAGTGTAAACTGATGATAGGCCTGCTCTGGAGAGGACATCTGTATCTGGTATCTTATCCTGCCACCGGATCCTCAGAATTCTGCGAAGGCAAGTCATGTGGAAGTAAATTCAGCCACAAGCAAACATTAAATTGTAATACAATAATCTAGTCCATATGCTTATTTTTAAGATGTCACAAAGTGTCATGGTTGTTTATAATTTATATCTGTGGCTAACACAATATCTTGCATTCAATGAACACTGATTTATTTGCCAATAGCCTTTATATACAACTGATGGGATGTAGTATGGAACAAAGGCTACTGCCCCCAAGTGGAAAGCATTTTTGTGAGAGGGTGCTTCTTCTGATCCTCCACAGGAAGGCATAATGCCATCAGTAGCATGAGATGATTCTCTCATTATTCACCTGAACTTGTAACCAGCAAGCAATTTTGATACATGAGTCAGGATATCTCAGTCTCCATGATGTTGTATCTGTGAACAAGGAAATACTTTTGCTCTCCTGTGTTTGTAGTGGTGCTTCAATATGCTCCCATTGGAGGAGATTCTTGGTTTACCCATCTTCCCATTCGTACTAATCTGTTGTAGTAGCACATTGGCCTGGTTACAAAAAGATACAGTGCCCTTGCTGACCTTAATAGGGACACTAAGGAGACAGGTCAACAGGTAGTTGTGATGATGATGATAACTCAAATAAGTAGGGGATCATGGTCCGAGATGAAGAACTTGTTTTGGACAGGGGAAAGTACGAATCAGGTATTACATATCAGTCATGCAAGAAGAGCAAGACATCCAAAAAGAGAAGCCACGTTCTGGTTGGTCATTCAGTTATAAGGGATATAAATTTAGGAAAGGGTACAGAGGTTTCAAAAGAGGACAGGTGTCTTCCAGGTGCTACTGCCAATAGGGACAAGAAGTGTATTTTTAAGATAGTCAAGAATGCCAGCAAGGACTGTGATGTGGATGCTATTGTACATCTTGGCACTAACGATCTATCCCACATTCTCTGTGCAGAATGATTTCTAGAGCTTGAGGCAGAAATTTAGCAGGATAGACTGTAGGCTTACTTTTTCAGAGGTTTTACCAGTGTATAAGGAACAAAATGGAAAAGGCCAGCATATAGCAAAATTCAATATGTGGCTAAAAGAGTGGTGTAAAAGGGAAGGCTTGGGTTACATTAGTCATGATGTCTGCAGCTGGTCCAATGAAAAAGTGTACAAAAGAGATGGTTTGCATCCATCAAAGAAAGGAACTGAGTTACTTGGCAATAAATTCACAGATTTTCTGGAGAAATATTTAAACTGAACAACAGGGACAGTGAGTTAATTGATACAGAACATTCCTATCACCGGCAATCTAAAAATTATAGGGTTATCAGTGCATGTAACATAGAGATGTATGTAGACAAGAATATCAGCCTAGCTGTCAAGCAAAATCAAGATTTTAACAGCAAGTGCCACACCAAGTGTACTAATCAAACAGGTGGTAAGAAAATAGGGTAACTCAGGCACCACACAAATTATGTAGAAAGTAAACACGGGGTCAGTCATAAAGGACTCAAATGTCTATACACCAATGCACAGACTATGAACAATAAACAGGGTGAACTAGAAAATCAGCTAAATGAGGACAGATATGATATTGTTGCCATTATGGAAACTTGGTGGGATGAAACCCACAAATGGAACAAACAGCTAGAGGAATTTAAATCATTTAAAAGAAACAGACCAAATAAAACAGGAGGTGGAAATAACTACATCTCTACATAAATAGAGCACAACAATGATGAAAACTGTCTTGAATGCATTTGGGTCAATATAAAAGGGGAAAAAATAACATAGGTGTATACTATAGGCCAACCAAGCAAACAGAGGAAATAGATGAACTTTTTGCTAGTCAGCTAACTAAGGTATGTAGGAAGCACATCACAATAGTAATGGGGGACTTCAATTACCCTGACATCAACTGGGAGACAAACTCTGCACCAAGTGGAAGATCAAACAGATTCCTGACAAACTTAGCAGACAACTTTGTCTGCCAAAAAGTAGAGAAGGGAACTAGGGGATCATCCATATTGGACCTAATTCTCACTAACAAAGATGAAGTGATAGGAGGTGTTGATGCCACAAGAACCTTGGGGGATAGTGATCATGCAATATTGGAATTCAACATTATGCAAGCACAAGCAACAGAACACTGTCAAACTAGAGTCTTGGACTTTAAGAGACCTAATTTCAATAAACTTAGAAAGAGCTTGGAAAGGATTTCATAGATGAGAATTTTCAAGGGGAAAACGACTCAAGAAGCCTGGGAAATTTTGAAAAGTGAAATTATAAAACCCCAGTCTAGCACAATACCAGCAAAGAAGAAAAATAACAGCTCTCAAAAGAAACCAGCATGGCTGCATAAAGAACTCTCTCTGTTGAAAGACAAAAAGGACAAGTATAACAAGTGGAAAGAGGGGCACATAACTAAGACAGAATATCAGCAAATAGCCCGTGCTTGCAAAGATGAAGTGAGGAAAGCTAAGGCTCAAAATGAACTAAGGCTTGCGACAAAAGTCAAAAATAAGAAAAAAGAGCTTCTTTCGACATGTAAAAAACAAGAAAAAAGTTAAGGAAATGATTGGTCCATTAGTGGGAGAAAGTGGCAAGAAGGTGATAAGCAACAGGGAGAAAGCAAAACTATTTAACTCGGTTTTTGCATCTGTCTTAAAGAGAAAAAACAGTCCAACCTATAAAAAACTACCATAAAAAACAGATTAGAAACACAAGTTAAGATAGGCAAGAAAATGGTAAGTGAGCACCTGTCCATCCTAGATGAGTTCAAATCACCAGGACCAGAGGGATTACACCCCAAGGTTCTCAAGGAACTGGCAGATGTGATCTCAGAACCCATGAACTATATCTTTCAAAGATCCTGGAGCACTGGGAACTACCAGAGGACTGGAAAAGAGTTCCCATCTTCAAAAAAGGGGAAAAATGGATCCACAAAACTACAGACCTATCTGCCTGACCTCAATACCTGGGAAGATTCTGGAAAAGATAATCAAACAACGAATCAGTGAACTCCTAGAAGCAAACATAATCATTACCAAAAACCAACATGGGTTTGTCAAAAACAGATCATGCCAGACAAATCTTATTGCATTCTTTGACCAAGTGACAAAATTAGTGGACCATAGGAAGGCTATGGATATAATTTACTTGGACTTCAGTAAGGCATTTGATAAAGTAGACCACAACCTACTATTCAATAAGATAGAAAAATGTTGGTTAGACAGCATCACCACCAGATGGATTTGTAGCTGGCTGACCGGCCGTACTCAGCATGTGGTCCTCAATAGAACTGCATCTACGTGGAGGCAAGTGTGCAGTGGGGTGCTCCAGGGCTCTGTTCTGGGCCCAGTGCTCTTCAACATCTTCATCAACAATTTGGACGAGGGGATAGATGATACCAATATGGCAGGAATAGCCAACACTCCAGAAGATAGGCTTAAGATACAGAAGGATCTTCACAGACTTGAACATTGGGCTCTATCTAACAAAATGAAATTCAGTGGTGAAAAAAGTAAGGTTGTATATTTAGTCAAGAAAAATCAAATGCACAGGTATAGTATAAGTGGTACCTTGCTCAATAGTAATAACTGTGAGAATGATCTCGGAATCCTAGTGGACAATCACTTAAATATGAGCCAGCAATGTGCTGCAGCTGCCAAAAAAGCCAACACAGTGCTAGGCTGCATTAACAGAGGGATAGAATCAAGATCACGTGAAGTGTTAATACCACTTTACAATGCCTTAGTAAGGCCACACTTAGAATACTGCATCCAGTTTTAGTCACCACGATGTAAAAAAGATGTTGAGAGTCTAGAGCAGGGGTCTTCAAACGCGGCTCTTTTATGACTCATGGACTTCAACTCCCAGAATCCTCAGCCAGCATGTCTGGCTGAGAATTCTGGGAGTTGAAGTCCATGAGTCATAAAGAAGAGAAGAATGAGGGGTGACATAATAGCAGTGTTCCAATATCTCAGGGGTTGCCACAAAGAAGAGGGAGTCAAGCTATTTTCCAAAGCATCTGAAGGCAAGACAAGAAGCAATGGATGGAAACTAACCAAAGAGAGAAACAACCTAAAACTAAGGAGAAACTTCCTGACAGTTAGAACAATTAACCAGAGGAACAACCTGCCTCCAGAAGCGGTGAATGCTCCAACACTGGAAGTTTTTAAGAATAGACTGGACAGGGGGTTGGACTAGATGACCTCCAAGGTACCTTCCAACATTGTTGTTATTGTTGTTATTGTTGTTGTTATTGTTGTTGCTGCTGCTGTTGTTGTTAAGAAGCCCCAATGCAGAATTGCAGGTAATAGCAATATCATGCAGAGTGCAAACAAAGAATAAGAAATAGACAGAAATTAAAGCATTAGATTAAAAAAAAGTGTGGCTAAAACTTGGACTCGGCAGCACTTTCACTATCCATCCTTGCAAACTGCTTGTTTCTACTACATCCCCTATGATGCTTCATGCATCGCCTTTTGTTCTTTAAATTTCTACCCTTTCTCTTTTTGAGTATCTCATCAATTCTATCCAGCCATGAAATTCTCAGTCTTCTTCTTAGCCCATTCATTCTTCTTATCTTTGTTCTGCATATCTTTGATTCTCATTCATTCTCTCTATGCAATCAAACCACTTCAACATACTTCTTTTGCACTAATCACTCATTCTGTATTCAATCCAATTTCAGTCAGTCATTTATTCATAATCCTATTTCTTCTTGTTTTTACTTAGTATATATTTATCTCCATTTCTTCTACATTCTTCTACATGACATACACAACTTTCTCTTCCATGTAACAAATGGGCAGAGACATGCTCTTATAAACACTCCTTTGTGCTTCTTTAAATAAACCTTCATTCCACGCCACAGACCACACACTACCCATTACTTTTCCCTCAGTATTTATGTGCTTCTTAAAATTTTCTATCAATTTTATAATGTTTGATAAATATTATATCTTGGTAAGAAGATTGATTTGTATCACTTACTAATATTCAATCTGTTTTTCCTATCTAATGCAACTGTCTTAATCTTTAATAAATTCATGTTAAGATCTATGTCACTTATTGCATTGTATTATAAAGTATGTCTAACATCCACTGCAAATCATTCAGGTTCATGGTCAACAACATGGCACTGTTGTCATATAAAAGTACATATCCCTAAACCAAATCAATGCACCACAATATCAGCGCTGTCATAATCTATATATTTACTCATATTTATTTATTTATCATATTTGTAAGGCTGCCCATTTCACAAAATATGAGTCTGGGGGTGCACAACCAAATTATATAAAATATTTTTTTAAAAAAAACTGCAAAACTGCAAAAATGTACATTATTTTTTAAAAGGCCAGAAGAGAATAACATAACATCATCAATAACATAATAACACTTTCATTTAACCTTTCTAATATGATAGAGAAGGAATACAACAGGTTATCATCTTTCCCTGATCTTTATCACATGGACCATTCCCTGCATTTTTGTGAAGAATAAGACAGGGTGGATGTTGAGTCATGAACTATACAGACAAGGACCTCATTTTTTAGCCAGCAAGCCAGAAAACCCAGCAATGAATGAGCTAATACTCCTGTTTGTTCAGAACTATTATCCAGAAATAGCGAGTGCTGAAAGTCTGATGGTTTTCTGCAAGCTCTAGATTCGCAAACATATAAACATGTCCCTGGTCAGATCTGTAGCTACTCTAAAAATCTTGGGAGAGCAGCCAAAGAATTGGAGACAGGGAAATACATATTAAACAAGCTGTAGAAACATATTAACTCAACAATGTAACTTTTATCAACCCATATTTATTCTCTTAACTTGTTTAACAAAAAAGATAAAACAGTACTAAAATAATGTCAATACCTCAAACGGTCCAATTATTCAATATGCACATTGTCTGTATGATTCTCTAGTTAACTAAGATTTGTATTTCAGCTTAGCAATTTTTCCAAGAAAGTAAGCCTACTTCAGAAATAAAACACTAAAAAGATCAGTTTATCCTTAGTTCAAGGCTCGTAAATGCATTCAGAACGATTGCAAAAAAACACTGGACCAATAACCAATATGTGGCATTCTGGTTAAATTTGTTGTGGTCACAACACAAGTCTTTTGGATTTTAATGCCACAAATATTCAAAACAAATTTATTTCTCTTCCCTTTCCAATAATGCTGATAGGTAAAAGGTCATATGACTAGTCTCTATTCCAAAAGTTAACCTGCATATTGTAATAGAGCAGACTACAGCAACATGAGTCCTATTGCAAGATCCAATCTGGGTCAGTCTGATGAGAGAAAGAAGTTCCTTGAGGATGGGCTCCAGAATGACTCCAAAAGCTCAGAAGACTGTTGATCACAGTCAGATACAAAAGGGGAGACTCCAGAATGCTTCTTTGTCTGAGCCACCTGGACTATGATTTAACCTGAAAAAAGAGGGAGGCAAAAGAAATTTAAGAGGTACCCCTATCTCCCAGCCATGCTCCCCCATGCCCTTCAAGTCCTGCTGTCTGAACACATAAGAAAATTGTCAAATCCATTTGGATCAGTATCTGGTGCATTTGCAACTGGGGTCTGAAGTACAGGGGGACAAATAAAAGTTGGGACAACAGAAGGGCCCTTACATTTGACACCTACACTTGAACATTTAAACATATGGTTTGGAACTGGGTTGCCTTAGATCAAACCTCATTTAAAGATGGGATATTTGAGTGATGGGGCTTAAAAGAAAAATGGGACCCACTGCCTAGGCCTGTCATATGGAATGGGGATACCATCTAAAGTATGGTTCAAATTTTGAAAAGATCAAAGGAATTGCTATTTTCATTCAAGGCAGATACCCTGATCAGTTAAAGGAAGATTCTCAGTTATTCCATTACTTTGGATTTCCCAAAATATTCCTGCCTATCTAGCTGTTAACTTTGATGAACAAATGACATTAACAATGTAGTGACAAGAATAGGAACAGGCACTAATGAATTATCTGTCTTTGGACTTTCAGAATTTTAAAACTGTCTAAAGTGCTCTGCTGTAGTTCCGAGGGGATGCAAACCCACCAGAACATATCTGTCAATATCCATTGGGAAAGGATTTCTATTACAGAAGAGAGATGCTTTTGATTTACAAAAGAAAGGCCACCTATTGCTTCCAATTGCTTCTTTATCCTGTGTCTGGTATTTCTATGAGGTATCTTAATCTTCTAAGCTTTGTTCTATACACCTTATTTAGCTTTATCCTAGCTTCTGGTTCCTGCCCTGTCATACTGTTCTTCTATTTTGCAGTCATTTCTCTTTCTTTTCTATCTTTCTGGAGATTTTAATTCTCTCTTACTTTCTGACTATAGTTCCCAAATAATCTTCCCTTACTTTTTTCTTTTATTCTACAATCTTTATACCACAAGGTGCTGGCTTCTCCACTATAGTGTGGCTTTAGCTATCTTTGCCCCAATTCCCAGTGCTATCAGCTCTCTCTTCCCTGCCAGTCTTTGCTGCTGGGACAGGTTTCTACTGTCAGCTGAACACTACAGTGCTGGGACTGCTTACATCCTGCCATGTTAGTATTTCTTTGGCTGCTCCATGCCCTTCACTTGATCTCTGCACCTCACACCTCTTCAGCAGCTTCAGCTGGAGTCCTTCTCTGCTGGGTTGCCTTTCATTGGCACTTACACATGCTAAGTCTCTTCATTGGGGCATGCCCCTTACCGGGCAAGAATTTCTCTGCATTCTAGGTTGGCCCTCCCTGCTATTTGCAGCACTGATAGTGGCATTCTTGATCCTTTTGATTCTGGCATGGCTGCTCCCAGCTCTGCTATACCCACCCTCAGTGTCCTGGCTTTTTCTGCCAGTCCATGCCACTCCAACTGCCCCTGTCTGAGTTGGTCACAGTGATGATTCCTTCTCCTGGCCTTCCTATCGTGCCATAACACACTCTTTCCAGGGCTCCATTTCCCTGCCGATGCCTTGAGTTTCCAAAATGCCACACATTGGACATCTTTCATAAACCTTTTGGATGCAGGGTGACAGTTGATGCCTGGGTAAGGCTCTTGGTCAGAATTGTGAAGCCCATTGGTTTGGCTCTGTTGCTGGTTCTGCCACTAGTGCTTTCACTAGATAACACCTATTGCTCTATTGCATGCATTCTTGGTTTTGCTTCTTGGGACCCACTCAGGATGCTTTCTGCTGGCCCAGCTAGCACTACCAATACCAATACCTCAGGGAAGTGAGAGACTGTGGAATGTGGACTTCAAAGATTAAGAAAGCAGACCATGGGAATCAAGGACAATTGCCAGACTCAGAGATACTCTCTCATAACAACATTTTCCTACTTGAAAATATTTTCCTACTTTTTCTTCTTAGCTCTAGTGCCTCCAAGATAAACTACCAGCCTCTTTAAGTGACCACGAATCACCAGCCACCTTTTTATGGTGTTTCTCTGGAAACATACAAGGATATGCTTTAATCAGTTCTAGAGATGAGAAAGGCACTGTTGCTTCCTTTGATCCAGAGCTATCCACAAGGAGAAAGGGAGATATCATGGGAGGCTAAATGGCAGCATAGCCACAGATAAAAGCTTCACTGGTGTAGGGCTATAATAAGCTCTTGGACTTGCCATTCCTCAATCCCCTTTTGTGCAGATTATTTCTTTATTTCTTCTTCTCATTCTCATATCACGTAGTGACCTTCGGTGGCTAAAAGCAAACTTGAGCTAGTCTTTTTCTGTCCCTCATTCAGTACTCAGACCATTACCAAATACTGGCTCTCCTTGTAGGGGAGGGGAAGATTTCTGGGAGTTGTTCAGACAAACACTGCAGTAGGGTATACATTCTGTGGAAAAGGCTGCTCATAACAGTGACACCTCCCATGTAGGTGAATGTCATGAGGTATCACCTCATGAAAAAGTGATGTGTACAATTGCAAATATGTCCATAAAAGGAAATGTGTTGGCTTTGAGTCTGAGAGACCTGGGTTTCAGTTCCACTTTTATCATGGACTAAGTGTGTAACCCTAACCAAGTGTCACAGCAGTAATTCCATCTCTTAAATGGGAATCATGATCTGCTTAAAAGGTTGTCGTCACAGTAAACCTAATGAAGATTTTAATGCACTTAACAAATTAGAAGTACAGTACTAGGAGGTTTTTTTCCAGCAAGTCCTCAATTCTTAATAACAGAGATTTTCTCTAAGTATCCATTTTCAAATTTGCAAGTTGTTTATTTCCCTCAACTCTTCTTATGGATGGATTATAATATCAAGCCTAGAAACAAGGAAAGTTTTTTTACGCTTGCCAGTTATATTGACACAGCAATTGCTTGTCTTCAGAATAACATTAAAAAAAACAACTGCCAAGTTGATTCTTCGTGTATTTTAATATTCATCTCACCCACAACCAAAGGCATTACAGCATTCCAAAGGAAATGTTAAGAATTAAGGAGACATCTCTGAATAAGTAAGCAAAAGGGCACCAACTCATAAGATATACCTAAACAGCAGCAAAAAAAAAAAATCTCCTTCAAGTCAAGCTCAGCTCTTGGTCACATCCACAGAATTTTGACTGTATTGTTTTTCTTAGTAATACAGTAATTGAAATGGATTGGCATTGGCATTTTTTATGTTGGTTTTTTTTTCAGCTTCCCAGTCTAACAGATACACCTGTGGTTCCCTCATGGTCTCACTTCCACAAATTAAAAGATCCAATTATTTTAGCACATTGAAATCAGGGCAGATCAATGAAGGGCTACCACTAGCTATTATTTCAACTCACCAGATTGATTCTGTAATGGCACTGAATAGAGCAAAGATCAAGTGATATCCTATTTTCCATCTGATGTCATTATATCATCATAAGAGTTAACCCTGGAATATATAATGATAGTGCAGAGGTCCCCAACTCCCAGGCTGTGGCCCACTACAGGGCCTTGAGCCATTAGGAACCAGGATGCAGAAATGGCAGGTGAGTGCAAACTTGTTCCTGCGCATCCCAACTTGCGCAAGCAGTGGATAAGCGCGCATGTGTGCTCCATTTGCGTAAGCAATGGGCGTACATGCTTGCCACTTGTGCAAATGGAGTGCCATGCATGCACATGTGCACTAGCCTTCCGTTCATTTGGAAACATCCCCTCTCCCCTCCCCTTGGCTGGTCTGCAAAGCCGGAAAGATTGGGGAACTCTGTGATAGTGTATATCCTTGCCTTTATTTATATTTCTCTCTCCTCTTCCTTTTGCTTGCCTTTTGTTTGGGGATGTTTAATGTACAAGTGTTAAATAAGCTAGAGAGAGGCAGTTTTTTTACAGTCTATCAGGCTACAAATGGGAAGACCTTGAGTTCTAGTCATGCCTTAAGCACAAGGCCAACTTGGTGACCTAGGGACAGTCACATTGTCTCAGCCCTAGGAAGCAGGCAAGGACAAATCATTTTCAAAATTTTTTTAAAAAATGGTAGAGGCTAGTCTAGAAGTCACCAGGAGTCAAGACTGACTTGATGTCACACAGACAGAGATATTTATGCTTTCTATATTGGGTGGTGTATATATTTCATCTGATATGGCTGCAAAGATTGACTGTGAGTTGCTGGGAGCTATCTCAACTGGAGATTACACGTAGTTATTTCCCAGCACTAGCTGGATAAACAACAGCAATATCAGCAAGCATTTAACAGGAAAACGATCTGAAATTTAAGTTGATTCTTACCTACCTACCCTCAAAGTAAGAAAAGAAACAATAGAGAGGAAAAAGTCACATTCTAAACTAATTTTAACAACCTTCCAATTTTAAAAGTAAATTATATGTGGTGGATGTGAGCACTGGATATGTATATGTGTGAATGCATTAATATTCCCTGCACACTCCATTTTGGTGTTCCTGCATGAGAGCATAAGCTTGAGGCCCTGGGATGACATCAAAGAACAGCACCTCTTGACCCAGAACACAGACAGTGGTGGTTTATTTAAGAAATAATGGTTTAGTAGGGCCATTTCTTATATATATCTAACCCCATTAAGATCCTATTCTTCAATGTTTGCATATTTTTGTAATCTCTGTAGGCTACAGAAATATAATTTTTGAGCTGCTATTAAAAAGTGTACCAGTCGCATGAGTACTGGAGAACGTGTCTATCACTGAAGAAGACTCAACATGTTCGTTAGACTCAACTTACCCAAAACAGCATAACCATTCAAGGAATGTGAAGTTCTTACAACTTCCCTCTCAAATGTTTTGAAAACGTGTGTCTTAGCCATGGATGACTGACTTCCTTACCCCAACAGAAGAAAACTTTGAAACAACTACCATTGCAAATTTGGGTCTTCTTTTGCTTTGTACTGCATTTCCCCAAATCCCAAACCAGTAATGAATGTCCAAGCGCTATTATTTGAATGGTATGACAGAATATAAATGATCCTCGGGAAAACCAGAAAATTTAGTTAGCAAAGCATGGAGTCTTTTTTAAGTAGGCCATAACCAAGGTAGGCTCCCTGGCTTGTGTTTCAAGGAGAGGACATTACCACACTCTAAAATAAAAGGGCTTCTGTGTTTGGGGATTTCTACCTTTCTATAAGATACTAGCTGTACCTGGCCACGCGTTGCTGTGGCTCAGTCTGGTTAAATGGAAAAGAAAGAAAAGAGAAAGCGCACGTTTGTAATATGTTTAATTTCACAATGCTTGTGGGTATGCTTTTACGTCCAACAGATGGCGCTGTTTTTCAAAAAAGCATGTTTTACCTGTCACAGGTGTGACATCTATATAATAGTAGGTATATAAAAACACGCGCGTATTCGAATGCAACGTTGTGTCAAAATTTCAAAGCAATCGGTGAAGAACTTTCGGAGATTTAAGATTTTGAACAAATGAACATTTACATTTTTATTTATATAGATTCTACAGGTGATCACCATATATATGTGACTGTCAGCAAAAGAGAAAGTTGGCACGTTTCTTAAATCACTCTGTTCCTCTATGTCCAGCACGCACTGTTCAAGAGTGAAACTTGCTTATTCATATCCCAGAGAGAATAAGGAGGAAATTCAAATGCATTTCCTCCCTATTCAGTGGCAGTCTTTTAAAAAGATAATTATGTTGATAGTGGAATTTATTTTGCTAAGTGGTTTCTACAGATTTGAATAGGTTAAACTAAAATGTCTAATTTGTTAAGCATTCAAACTATAACTGGGAGGAAATGTTTACACTTAACAATTTTAAAAAATTAATTACCACACAAAACCAGGGTACTACAAAAGTAGATATTTCTTTTTCATTTTCAGTTGCAGAAACCTCTTTCAAGAAACCAATCAGGTTTTTTTTTTCCTGTCAAGTCCAAATATTATCTAACATTTTATATCTTTGATAAAGATTCCATAAACCTAAAAGTTGTCATGTATTTGTTTCTTTTAAAGAAAAAATGCAGATGTTGTTAGCCGTTGTGTTTAGTGCTTGAATATGAACTAAAGTATCAAATGGTTTTATTTTGCACTTGGCATTCTCCCAGACATTGATTTGGTTCTACTCCCTGAGTTCATGCTTGGCATCTGGAAAAGTGTTCTAATCCAGGTAAGTGAACTCAAAAGGGCAACTTTTGAAAGATTATAGGGAAAAAAAATTAAAATTCCGGTAAGCTTCACAATATCATCCAGTCTAACTCTTAATGGAAAGACAGACTTGTTCTTTACAAGTGTGGTGGAAAAAAATTCACTATCAAGCCTTGAAGGTCTGGGAAAAGACAGGATAAAGAAATTTCTGAGGCTAAATGGGATCCAAATCATGTTTGTAGATATTTATAATCAGTCTGGGTTTATGTACTTCTTATCCAGACTGTGTGAATTCTGCTGAAGCCAGCCAGAAACAGCATTAACACCAGAACACATTCTGAATATTAAGAAATACTAATTTTTAGAACCATCCAAAATCTTATAAAATTGTCAGTAAATGTTTGTTGGGTTCTTCCTAAGGTTAAATATTATATTATAGTGGAGATCCAGTTTGGTGTAACTAGAAAAGAAGGAAAGTGTGAGTTCTTAGTCCTGTCTTAGCCATGAAAGCTGGCTGGGTGACTTTGGATCGCTCACTCTCTCTCAGCCCAACCCACCTTACAGAGTTGTTGCTGTGGGGAAAAAGAGGAGGAGGAGGAAGAAGCATTGTGAATATTTGTCACCTTGAGTTACTTATAAAGTAATAAAGGCAGAATAACAGTCAAATGAATAAATTATAGAGAATTGAAAAGGGGGATATGATCGGAAGCAAGCCTCAATGTTGCAGCTGTAAGCTGTAAGCTTTTTCATGACCTCTGAGATTGTGTTTATGGGATAAAACTGTAATACAAGTATATGGAAGCAATCCAAGTCTTGAGCTTCCAGTGATTTCCAGTATCACTACTGACCTCCTGAGAGATTTGGGAATAGTAGGAACTGGTTTGCAGCTATTAATTCCTATCTCTCTTGTAGGTTTCAGATAGTTTCATTTGAAGACAAGTTATTAAAGCCATTTTATTCCTTCGGCAAGTCTTCAATATGCAACTACTGAAGGAGATCAGTAAGAGTTTTCCAGGTTGGATAAATTGAAGTTGAATCATTTTAGTTCTTTGGTGAAGTCAGATTTTCAGGTAAATGTTAGAACCTTGGAAGTGCATCTGGATCCAGATCTGTCACTGATTCCCTTTACAATTGTACTATTTTTTGAATGAAAATTCAGAGATTCATACATTTGCAGTATCACCATCTGAAATACAGTGATTAATTCTACTTATGACTGTTTCGGTATTTGGTCCAGAAACTTCAATTGGCACCAATCCCAGCAGCCAGACTAATCTCTAGAAAATCTCAACAAGATCAGATTAGAGAAGAATAATACTGGCTGTCCATTTGTTTCCTGAAAAAAATGCAAAATATTAGTTGTTACCTTAAGTCCTTTAAAGCTTATCTTAAAGAATTTTTTCTTTTAAATGGTAGATAGGGACCTATTTGTGTCTAGACAAAATTTGTAAATTTGAACTGTTATCACATGAAAATTTGCTTGCTCACAAAATGGCTGCTGTGATTATGTGTCTGTTCAATCACAAAAGCCAATATTAGAGAGCAAAAGAATCCCTTATTTATATTTTTATATTTTATAAATATAAATATATTTATATTTTATACCATTCCAGTGTGAACTTTGTGAGATCCAAAAGCAAAATTAAAAATATACTGCTATAGATTGGTATTTCTTTTTGTATCCGTTTTCAATTGAAAGAATTCTTTAGAATTAATCAAATGGGGCAAAATTAAGGGGTTTTTTTCCCCCTATTATCTCCCATTCTCATTGTTGGATATATAATATCTCAATGTCCATCAAATTGTATCTTTTATGGTGCAGAATACAGTAGAGGAGCAAATTCCTGATGTCTTCCCATCTCTATTTTGCTATGTATATAAAGGAATTATATACATAAAAAGATTAAAACTAAAATCATTAAAGGTCATCTCATTTGACACTAGTAATGTTCATTTATCATGGTATTGTTGATCTAGAAAGTTCTGTGGAGAAAGAGACAGAGAGACAGCGAGACACAGACAGAGACTGAGACTGAGACTGAGACTCAGACTGAGACAGAGACAAAGACAGAGACAGAAACAGAGATAGAGAGAGAATTAAAAATTGTTGCCTGTAATTCATATCCCTCTCTCCTTACTTCTGCCTGCTTTTTGCCTGTTATTGCTAGTTAATTGTTTTGTTGCTCACTGATTTTTCAGGAACATCAACTATAATTTTCGTAGCTGAACTGAGTGGTATGTATGCTTGCTCGGATACATCTATTGGGGATAACTGGAAGGTACAAGCCAATTTTTCAAGAAAAAGATTATGGCCCCAGCAAGGAGGCAGAACTAAATTTTGAACATTCAGAGCACCTCAAAACACCCCAATAAAAAAACATCCCAGTTTTAAATTATTTCCAGGAACATAGTGAAGCATACAGATAAATCAACTTTCAACACCCTACATCATAAAAACTCATTTGGACCAAAACATCCTAACAGGGAACTTTTTTTTCACAGCTAAAATCTAGCATGGCAGTTTTTGAAAAATGGATTGACATCAGGATGGATCTGATGCTTGAAAATTGGAAAGAATACCGTCTCTGGAGCATGAAGATATTCTCATTTGAAAAGCTTGACCACTCAGAGGTTTAAGAGGTGCCATATGCAGAAGAAACTTAAATCAGGGTAGCTTGGATAAAAAAGGAGAGATTCCTGAAATCTAAAATGTTGCTGAGGTTGACAAACTGTCACTTGACCAAAATTGGGCTCAGGAAAGGAAATCTGAAAAAAGCAACAGACATGTTTATGTATGCTCATAAATGAGCAGTAGTGCAGTAACCACTGTAGCAATTTTGAAATTATCAGGAAATGGAAGTTTAATGGAAAATGTGTCTGGTATATTTTTGCTAGCTGATCTGAATGATGTGCGTGCTCTCTCCAACCTGGATAGAAGGGTTGACTGGAAGGACACTGCATGCAAACTAAGCTAGAAATTACTCACAGTTATTTTCCAACACTCATAGATCAGCTAACCCTAGTCCTTTTACGATAGTTGCCGTCATATCTTGGGGACAAGCCTTTGCTGCAGCTGCCCTACTTCTTTGGAATGTTCTGACCTCTAAGATAAGGAGACTAAACTTAAGCTAGACCTTTGAAGACTTTTGTAATGAACTTTATTGTAGATCTGAACTTATTTTTAAACATTTCTTTAGTTTTGTTTTTACCAGGAGACTTCAGCCATAAGCAGAATGAAATATTCTAAATCTACAGTATAAAAATAAATGCTATGCATTTGTACAGAAACTTCTTGAATTAGACAGAAGAATGTCAGAAGCAGAAAGTAGGTGTATCTCAAATATATGCAGAAAATGTACCTCTGTTTGACTTTACCCGAAACTAGGTTTATCAGGATTTCCACACTGCAAAATTACTCTGTCACAGGAACATCTACCTAATGTTTGTTCTCCTGATGCTGAAGAAATCCCACCTCAGATGCAGATTGTATGCTTGGCTTTCCCTCATTTTTAAAAAACAGAGAATGCTATATTTACAACCTCACTCAGGAAGGCGGTTTTTCCATTAGAAGGAATTCTTGCTTTGACTGTCTTTTTTCATTAAACAGCAGTTTCAATGATGCATTTTCAATGATGCATTTTCACTTATAAAGGTTCAGCACTATGCTCCAGTAGTTTCCGGTACGTACACATATAACTTATTTTGTTATATTTTCCCCCACCTGTCATAGCAACATGCAAGACTGGGGTTTGCTATTATGAAAGGTGCCAAATAAGAGCTTGCCATAACTACAAATTGGGTTCAAATGCAAGAGTTGACTAGAGCTTTCATTTATACAGTGCTTTTATTCTAAAAAAAAAAAAAAAAAGTGCCGGAACTCGCACACGTCATACAACCCACCTTGCCTACCCTACAAGGTTCCATCCAAAAAAGGTGCCGGAACTCCGTTCTGAGCGTTCTATATATATTATAATTGACTTCTTCTCCTTCATGCCAGCATTGAGTTTTTGGGATTGCAGAGGAGTTTTTTTTAATTCAAAAAACAATGTATGCAAATAATTTGTAGAAATGAATGAACTGTTGGAATGTTAGCGGGAATGTTTGTTTATTCATGAACCCAATGGAATCTGAGGGGGTGGGATAAGACACTCAGCCATTAATCATTTAGGAATGATACTGATTGAATCCAGGGAGGGGGGACAGTTCTCTGTGTTAGCTATTGGTAAGCTCTTTAGAAAAAGCAAACTGGCAGTTTTCTTCAAGTCCTGAAATCCCACAAGTATGTTTCTAATGATATTGTTTAAATGTCAAGTAAAAAATAGGTAATAATGAAGACTATCTGATCAATCTAGCTGGTTCTGAACTGGGCTGACAAGGAGTGGAAGGCAGAGAAATTTTGTAATCCAAAAGACACCATAGAAAGGCTAAATATATAATGCACAGCCCCGTTTAACACTGAAAGAAGATGGGAAAGAAAAGGTCTAAAATATTTTGGAAGGCTTCTGTCCTTATTTGTTTATGTGACTACCCACTCCATCACAGCTCCGGGGGCAACTTACAGTATAATTTTAATTTAATAAAATACTGATAAAGGCCCCACAAAGGAAGGCCTGCAGAAAGACCAAACTCTTAAGGTCATTTGAATAAAATTAAGGTAGGGTATTTAAACCTATAAGAAAATATTATTTTAGACAGTGAAACAAGAACAGTGAAAATTGTCAAAGATCATCTAATTGTATTTTTAAAACACAAGCTATAATTATGGTTTAAAGGCAGACATTACCGCTACCATGAGAGTCTTTTTGTAACTAATTTTTATTAAAGATTTTTTACAGAGCAAAAATAATGCACATTTAAAGAAGGAAAAGAAAAGTAGAAAAAAGTGATAAGTAAATAAGAAAGAAAAGAAAAAAAATATAATGAGAGTTCTTAGGTAAGTCAGTAATGTTCTTTTTACACTGCATGTAGACCACTTGCATGATTTTTTTTTGCTCAAACATTGATTGCTAGTATATCATTGCAGCCAAATGTTTGATTTCAGAAGCTTTTGCTACTGAGTTTAAGAAACAATAGATTTCCATCTGATAGCTGCTTCTAGACGAGAAACTACTTTGGTTATCAGGCACACTATTCTCTTTCAGATATCTCTTGGTTTGTCACAGCACTGACATTTTCTAATATCCTGGGCTGTTAGATTACATATGTAATAAAAGCATGTTTTAAAAATAGAAAATCCAGTAAAGATATCTATTTATCAGCTAGGCAGTCTAGTAGACACAAACCTAGTATACAGTTGCATTCAAAAAGTATTCAGACCCCTTCACTTTTGTCAATTTTGTTATGATGCAGCCTGATTCTGCAGTTTTTGAAATTCATTTTTTTCTCATTAATCTACAGTCAGTACCCCATAAGGACAAAGTGAAAACAGAATGTCTGTAAAACTATTAAAAAGAAAAAAACATTGGCATAAGTATTCAGACCCTTCACTCAGTATTTTGTTGAAGCACCTTTGGCAGCAATTACAGCCTTAAGTCTTTTGGGTTATGACATGACAAGCTTTGCACACCTGGACTGGGAGATTTTCTGCCATTCTTCCTTACAAATCCTCTCAAGCTCAGTCAGGTTGGATGGAGACCGTCAGTGGACAGCCATTTTTAGGTCCCTCCAGAGATGTTCAATAGGGTTCAAGTCAGAGCTCTGGCTGGGCCACTCTAGGACATTCACAGAGTTGTCCCTAAGCCACTCCTGTGTTGTCTTGGCTGTGTGCTTAGGATCGTTGTCATGTTGGAAAGTGAATCTTTGACCCAGTCTGAGATCCTAAGCACTGTGGAACAGGTTTTCATTGAGAATATCTCTGTACTTTGTTCCATTCAGTTTTCCTTCAACCCTGACTAATCTCCCAGTCCCTGCTGCTGAAAAACATCTTCACAGCATGATGCTGCCATCACTATGCTTCACTGTTAAGATGATATTAGGCAGGTGATGAGCAGTGCCTGGTTTCCTCCAGACATAACATTTAGAATTGAGGCCAAACAGTTCAATATTGGTTTCATCAGACCAGAGAATCACAGTCTGAGAGTCCTTCAGGTGTTTTTTGTTTTTGTTTTTTTGCAAACGCCAAGTGGGCTTTCATCTGTTTTGTACTGAGGAGAGACTTCCCTCTAGCCACTCCATCATAAAGCCCAGATCAGTGGTGGGCTGCAGTGATGGTTGTCCTTCTGGAACTCTGTCTTATCTCCACACAGGATCTCTGGAGCTCAGTCAGAGTGAACATCAGGTTCTTGGTCACCTCTCTTACTCCCTGATTGCTCAGTTTGAGCAGGCAACCAACTCTTGGAAGAGTCCTGGTTGTGCCAAACCCCTTCCATTTGATAATTATGGAGGCCACTGTGCTCTTAGGAACCTTCAGTGCATCAGAAATTATACTGTAGCCTTCTCAAGTTCTGTGCCTTGCAATAATCCTGTCTCTGAGCTCTGCAGACAATTCTTTTGACCTCATGGCTTTTGCTCTGCTACAGCATGCATTGTCAGCTGTGAGGCCTTCTATAGAGAGGTGTGTGCCTTTCCAAATCATGTCCAATTTAATTTACCACAGGTTGACTCCAATCAAGGAGTAGAAACATGTCAGCAACTATCAAGAGAACTGGCAGACACCTGAGCTAAATTTCAAGTGTTGCTGCAAAGGGTCTGAATACTTATGCCAATGTGATATTTCAGGTTTTCCTTCTTTTTAATAAATGTATAGACATTTCTAAAATTCTGTTTTCACTTTTTCATAGTGGGGTGATTTACAGTGAGCATAAATTAATGAGAAAAAATGAATTTCAACAATTGTAGAATCAGGCTGCAGCATAACAAAATTGGCAAAAGTGAACGGGGTCTGAATACTTTCTGTATGCATTGTAGGTTATTATGGAAGTTCCATTGATAGCTAAAAAAAACCTCAGGATCATTGCTATTTGGATAGTGGGCTACTTTGCCTGTACATTCCCATCTTGTTAAACCATACTTATATCATGCTGAAAATACATATCAGGGATCTATATTCTTATGTTATAACAGTTTAATAACAAAGGCTTTAAAAGCCATTTGGTAGCTGAGCTCCTGGTCAGTAATGCGATATTAAACTAAAATCCTGCCAATTTAAATGTAAGGGGGAAAAAACTGCAATTAAGCTAGCCAGAATCAGCAGACCAAGGAACAAAGGGGTGATGGAAGTGCAGCAGTAGAAGACGTAAGCTCAGAGTTAATTTTTGGCAAGCAATAATACTTTTGGCAAAATTTTAATGTACAGGCTCTAAGCCAATCTTTGTTTCTCCTTATGATTACCCAGCAAGGGAAGAGCAAATGTGCATACGTATTTTATATAGATAGTATATGGACAATATCACTTGCTGGAACTGCACTTAAATTCTATTACACATACATTTCTTACCTAGAAGTTATATTTATTGGAAGAAATTTCATGAATTATGTGTGTAATTCATAGATATTTCCACATGTTCTAACCAGGCCTGGATTCTAAGTTAAGGGAATGGAAGGATGAGGATTTTGAACAGCCTTCTCTCCTTGCAGCCATCAACATCTCTGAAAAGCTATATACACATCAGAGGATGAGAAAAGGAGGCAAGAACTTTCCATGGAAAGTTGCTGTATCTATCCACTTCTGTGCTCACTTCTGTGCTGAAGAGGACAATAGGAAGAATTAAAAATAACTATTTTCTGGGCTTTTTGGATGATTTTACCTTTGTCAAGTTATCTTTGAAAACTGCAGTCCTTTCCACCAGTCACTTGCTTGGTGGAACTCTCACTCAGATCATTCTTAATCCTGCTGGATCTCCAACTACAGTTGATTCCTCCTCCTTGGTACATACAGTATTATCAATCCATGCCATGCCACACCATAGCAATTTCTGGAATGCCCAATTTTCTTTCCCACCTTTATTCCCTAATCCTTCAGCCCTTTATATGTTTACTTCTTCTAAAACAAACATGACTGCAACAAGGTGTTCTAACCAGGTATGAATCTCTACATAGAAGCTTTTTTTTTTGTTACCTACAGGAAAAAAAATTAACCTTGAGATCATTGCATCAGCCACAGTTCATCAGGATAATTCTTCCCAACATAATCCTTCAAAAGAATGGAATTTCTGAATAACACAGGTGGGTAAATACGGGAATGGGAAACTTTCCTTCATTAAAAACCACAATTACCACAGTCTTGCACTGCAAGCTTTTGCCTAGTACAGTGTTTCTCAACTTTGACAACTTTAAGATGTGTGGACTTCAACTCCCAGAGTTCTTCAGCCATCCATCTCAAAGTCCAGACTTCTTGAAGTTGACCAGGTTGAAAAACTATTCTATTCTGAAATAGCTTTCACAAAATTGCACCAGTTGCCAGTGAGACTCTTTTGGCAGAGCTGGGAGAAGACAGGTTTAACTTTTACTTCCAACAAAGGAAGTTAATGTTATTGTTGCCTTTATGATTCACAATGTTTTTACAGGAAAGAGAGTTATCATTTCCTTTTCACACAGGGAAAGATAGTCCCTATTGCCCAATGTCAGCTAATGAGTGACAATGTTAGATTGGAGATTCAGAGCATAGAACCTGTGGCAGAGCATGCTAGGTTGTTCTACAGATAGCTCATAAAAGCTTAAGTGAGCCTAGTGTCATGTGGATACCCTCCAGATGGGTGGATTTGAATTCCCAAGATTTTCAGTAATGGCCACACAGATTTGGGATACTGGAAGTCAAAGACCACACATTTGAAGGATGGCCTCATTATAAAATGCTAACCTAAGCAAGCCAGTTCTCTGTTGTATTCATTTTTTATATTGAATGGCCCAGGAATCTAGATTCTTGGATTCTTTTAAATTATTTAACATTAATGTTGCTAATCAATATTTTTTAATTAATTAGCTTAAATAGTGTCGTCATGCCACTAAAACATCCATTAGAATTAAGCTTCCTGAATGTAGTATAACATTGCTGTTTCTTTGTTTAAAGAGAAATACAGAGAAAATGAAATGCTTATATCTACTGCATGTGAAATCAAGTTATCTTTCTTTTCTTTCCACCTGCAGATTAAAATAATCTTCTAGGATCCTGCTGAGAATGAATTTTCAGATGCCACATTAAACATATTTATAGTAAAACTTCACTCTCAAAATTTTAGTCATCTGCCAAGATTTGTTCTAATGGGACTCAGCCTGGGGATCTTATTTTCTCTCCATTCAGCAGTGATATCTTTAAAAAATAATTAATATTCTCATACAGATTCTCCACAGTTCTTTAAGAGGACCACCAGGACACTGAAGCTAATTGAAAAAAGAGGTAATGTCTCCTCATTTATTTATTTTATAAGCAGTTTTCATCAACTAGAAGAGACTTTCTTCTTCAAAAATCTACATAATTTAACCTCCATGCTATTTCCATGCCTCAAGACAAGAAGAGTAAGGATGCCACAACTGTAGAAAATCTTCTACCCTCTGTGTCAACAGTTCCAATTAGTTACATCTATTTCCATCTGTTTCAGTTGTGAACTTTGTGAGCAGCTGTATCCTTTAGGGAGATGCACTGAATCAATAAACTTCTGAAACACCTGGCAATTTACACCAGTTTTTATTCTACTATTAAATCACATTGCTTTTGGTCAAATAGCTAAAAGTACATTCAAAGACACGATTTCAAGCAAATGTGCCTCTTTGTGAACTTTCTAGCACTTACACTGTAGAACCATTTTCTAGAACTTCAGAGTAATCTATAGTTTTTTGTTCTACATGAATGCCTAGCTGATAAATAAATATCTATACTGCATACAGTGTTGGATTAATCAGAATGTTGGTAGTCTTATAGGTTGATTATAATCTTATGCAAAAGATTAGGGTACTCTTTCATCTACTTCAATGGCTACTGGATTTATACCCAGAATTAGAGTCACATGGGTTTAGATCAGTTGAAGAAATTGCAAAACTGAACTAAATATTGTGTGAAAAGGGACAATTGCACAGGGCTTCATTTTAGAACTGTGACAAGCAGCAACAGATTTTCTTGTAGGATTTTGTATACTTTCAACTGGCTTAGTTTACCAAGGAACACAAGGATGATAGCATTTCTTGAAGCACCTTGGTATTCCTAATTCCAAGACAGACCATACATATCTTTTTACAAGTTTTGCTTTTTAAAACTAACCTCAGCTCCATGTATTCCCCAGATTTATCACCACAATCTGGATTGCATGGGTAATTTTATTGAACAGATTTTTAATTTTGATTTTGACTGTATCAATTTTGCTGTTTTCTTATAGCATGCATTTTGTTCTATTTCATAAGCTTCTTGGAGTCCTTATATAAGTGGAAAAGCAGGATGTAAATTTAATAATAACATATTTCAATGATTAAAACCAATAGTTTGAAAATAATTTCTTGAAATACTAATTTAAATTTAAAATAATTTATTGAAGTGTTTCTCTTAGTTACATTTGAAAGATCCAAAGTTTAGTTTTATTAGCATGGGTTCCATAAAATAATAAGTTTTTGTTATAGTTGTGACTGTTGTCATTGGGTTCCATTCTCCCATACGACCAGCTACCAATTCCTTCAGCTGTCCTACTTTCAGGGACTATATATAATTCTGGTCCTTTCATTGTGCGCTTTTGAATAAACTGGGAAAACCAAAAGGAGTAATCAGTGTTACACCTTTTCATTTTCTTACAAAATTCCTTAATATTTTACTCTATCATATTTAGTTTATTGAAACAAATATTTTTCTCCCACAAGTGGAAATGTGCTCAAGGTCAAAGTTCAGTATACTTATTTGCTTATTCCTTCACTTTTTACTAAATATGTCTGCATGTGATTCCCAAATATTTATGTATCTTTTCATATTTTTCCTATAGATGAAGTCAATTATTTACTTCCTCTGCCCAGACATGAATTGTGTATATAATTGCTTGCTCAGAAGTTGAAATCTAACATGTGTAGAGGATCAGCAAATGTTTGGAATTAGGTCTTATTTCATTACAAATTATTGTTATGACATGCTTCAAAACTTGCTTGTTTTCTACTTTTAAAATTTAAAGCATTCCAGGTCACTTTGAAGCTAGACAGCCTTTATGTTTAAGTAATAAATAAAATGAATGTATTATTTTTAGTTATTCCTAAGAAAGCCTTCAAAAGTTTATTTCCTCTAATTAAGCTGAATTAGAATGTTCCTTTGGATGATTTTTTTTAATATTAAAATAATGAATTTACAACAAAGAACTCACTTTCATTTAATATTTTGAATTTTCTTCCAATATCATATTTATAACAAGTAGTCTAGCAAGCATTATTTCATTCTTGGACATTTGTTTTTATGTCTTAAAAATATTGCTTATTGTAGAATTAAATATTTTTCAACAATTGAATTTTTGGTCAGAAACATTTGACTATTAGGAAACCATATTTCACTTTAATGCATTGCTTCAATATTTGAGTTACTGATATTTTCTTTCTTTGGCACTTTTCTATGTTTGTATGTTTAGCAGTTTTTCTATGTTGATAACTCTGTTATAATTTTTTTACAATATACTTTTAGACTAAAATAAAGCTGTGATTTGGGGGTTTTTTGAGAAAGTATATGATATTCATTAATAAAAGTTTAAATTATACCCTAAAATCACTTTTTCTTTATTTCTGATTATTTTTAAATCCTGTAACCTCTTAACTTTTCTTCCGCTAAGATTAATAAAACATTTGTCTCGTGTATAAAATTAGTTTTCAGTAGTTTTATAATTTCAACATTCTACTCCCACTCAGGAAGTTACTTTCTTCCTGCACTTAAAATATAACCTTGCTACAGACTAAATACCGTTTGTCACTGCAGTATGTCACTTTATAAAACTCTTTTGTGCTGACACATATTTCAACTGGAAATTTTTGTGTGGATTAATTTTAGCAATACTTTTTTGAAAGAGTTAATCGTAGCTTTAAATATGATTTTGCACTATAGCTGAAGCTTGCTAGACAGATGGAAATGCAGTGGGGTAAAAATAGAGATAAGTCAGAAAGAAATTCTGGTTTTCCCCCACAGCTGCATCTCTACATGATCTATGAATTGAATTCACAAATTCGCAAAAGTGGGGGGGGGGAATCTCACAAGTGAGAGAGAAGATGACCTTCGGTAACTTCTTTTTCCTCTTGAAAATCTGTTCTGGAAGGTTGGAATACAAAGGGGGAAATAATATTTAGCCTACAGAGGAGGTTGGATCAATGAAAATCATCAATCATTCTTCCAATAAGAAAGGTGCACTGGGTCTTAATTTTCCCTGTTGTGAATCAATTAAGTCCAGATATTGTTGATTGTTAATCATACCACTCGCTGAATTGAAAGATGACAAAAGTGGAAGTAAAATTAATTTCACCAAGAATTTGTAACTGAACATCACAGACCTTTCATCACTATGCATAACATATATACTGCTATCCATTCATCCTTGAGTTGGGAGAAAACTACCTTGGCACAAACTTTGATGGCACTACTGCCCATCCCTATCCTATTACTCATGCTTTTATTCCCATTGATTGCCCGTCACCAGACTTTTTTCCGAATAATGAGTAGCAAAGGCTAATAGATTTTACACACCAGAGTCTACTTTTGGACAGTATTGTAATAAAGGGGAAAATACTATTTTAACAGCAGTGACAGCTAAGGACCCCCTAAGTTTCTCTTATTCATTAGCTGGGAATAAGATTATGATAATATTAGGAGCACACAACTGAAAAAAGGATGTTGCTAAGGCCTTTTTGTGATGGGTTTACAGGGTTGGATAAAGTCAATTCTATCAACTGCATGTTGCTTTAACATGAGCCTGCATTTTAATAGCGTTTGAAAGCTGTTCATAATTTTTACAACATTAAGCATGACAATAAAATAAACTCAGCTCTGAAAGATATAGGTGAAGGGTTCAAGTTGATCTTCTGGCAAAGGATGCAGAAAGGTAAATAGGTCCTCACAGGTCAATGCAGTAATGAAGAAATGCTACCATATATGCAGTGACATCACACTGCCATTCCTTCCTTTTTAGATTAATGTTGTGACATAAGTTGCAAGAACGCAAGTCATGGAGTCTTCATCATGATGTCAAACTACATCTTCTTCACTCTTCTGTTCGTTGTGGGGACCTATAGAAAGGAGGAGAAAAAAGAAATGATCTTGCTATTTTCTTACTTGAAAAGTTGGAAAACAGGTTTTCCTTAAGAAAGAATCAATGTGCAACAAATGTGGAATTCTTTTATCAAATTCATTACCGGTTTCTTTTCTATTATTCTGGGGGTTTTTCCTTGTTAAGTATTTTCTAATAAAAGATAAAGGAAGAGTATCACATATATAAATAATGGCTGGGTAAATTTTCTTGGCTCTGGCAGGGAACCTAGCCTGCTAGACCAAGGCACATACAGTACATTAATATTTTGGGAAACAGCTTAAATTTAGCTCAATATAAATTCCTGCAGAAATAATTCAGACACATGTATAAATGGATGAAACACTTCTATCTGTGAAGGTTCAAATCTAGAACCAACCCAATATGTACTTATTTTATTACAGTTATAAATAGAGCCGTACAAAGCACCCTCTTGAGATTGCTTTGTAGAACAGCATGTCTCGTTCATTTCTAAGAGTGAAAAAAAAATGGACACATATTGCTTCATTTGTTCTGCTTTGCTTTTTTTTTTTTTTTTTTTTTTTTTTTTTTTTTTTTTTTTTTTTTTTTTTTTTTT
>NW_015386861.1:70740-90872 GCF_001527695.2 Protobothrops mucrosquamatus | reverse complement strand
ATGAGCTTTTGGAGTTGTGAAGAACTTGTAAAAATACCACTTTCAGAATTAAATAGAGAAGCATATAAAAGTATAACAAAACTACTGGTTCATAAAACAAAAATAATCTCTTTGCACTACCAATATGTCAATTTAATTTGAGAATTTAGAATTAGGATTATAAAATGGACCACTTCTACTTGCTTACCCCTGTCTGCTTCCTCCGGTCTGAAACATAAGACATGCAGCAGATCCCATTTGCCAAGGAATTACATATGGCTGGTCCCAGGAGGTGGGACTTCTCTGCTGTGGCACCCACCTTGTGGAATCTCTCTCCCACCCAGAAGTGATGTTAGTTCCATCTCAACAAATCCTTCAGGATCTGGTCCCAGGAGATCAGGAAGATTTTGTTATAGCTCCCTTATTGTGGTTAATATTATCCTCTCTCGTGTGCCTTTTTATAGTCATTTTTAACTGTGTTTTCTATGTATTTATTTTTTTAATTAAGCATTATGTATCACCCAGAATCACTTTCTTGTGAGATTGGCAGTACAAATATGATAGAGATAGATAGCTATCTAGCTATCTAGCTATATAGATGATAGATAGATAGATAGATAGATAGATAGATAGATAGATAGATAGATAGATAGATAGATAGATAGATAGATAGATAGATAGATAATAACACATGAGAATCAGAACCAAATGTTCTATGTCAGTGCTTTTCAAACTTGGCAACTTTAAGGTATGTTGATTTCAACTCCTAGAATTTTCCATCCAACATACTGGTTAAGAAATTCTGGAAATTGATATCCACATGTCTTAAAGTTTCCAAATTTGAAAAACAGGTTCTATGTAATATTTTTAAAAGACCTTACCATAACTGGAACAGAGCAAGTAAAGTAATATTATTAGTAATGGCATATTATGAAGAGCTGTGGTGGCACAGTGGGTTAGAATGCAGTACTGCAGGCTACCTCTGCTGACTGCCAGCTGCCTGCAGTTCGGCAGTTCAATTCTCACCGGTTCAAGGTTGACTCAGCCTTCCATCCTTCCAAGGTCGGTAAAATGAAGGCCCAGATGGTTGGGGGCACCTGACTCTGTAAACCTCTTAGAGAGGGCTGTAAAGCACTGTGAAGTGGTATATAAGTCTAAGTGCTATTGCTGTATATTACCATAAGAGATGAGTACTTTAGATTGTCCATCCTGAGACACATCTTGTTTATAAACATTACAGCTTCATTGTGGAGTACATTCTTCAGCAGCAGAATACTTGAATCACTCTACCTAGAAGTCCTTTGTTACCTCACTTTTGAAATCAACTTTACTTCTGCATTGAGGAAAGGATGAGCAGCTTATTCAAATGCTGGGTATCTGAATTTGGCATAAAGATTCAGTTGCCCATGTCACCAACATCTATCAACTTTTCTCCCAAATTTCAATAGATGCTGTAGTTATGCGCCTGTCAGTTTTAAAAGAAAATCCCACAACTTTAAAAAGTGATTAGGTGGCTGTTATTGTGTGCCCTCTGGGTACAGCAGCTGCTCCCAAACTCTCAAGTGTCAAAAGTGTTACAAGAAACTTTACAGTTGAAATACAGATGGTGAATTCTAATAGGTCGCTATTTAGCCTTGCCATTTCTACTAACATTGTTTTCATGGTTTGCTTTTGTAATTACTGTGGCTGTTGTTGTTGTATTGTTTTAACACATAACCATATTTCCAAACACAAACAGTATTTATAAAGGCAGGCTGGTTTTCCATGCCACATTAAGCCATGATTTGCTTAATTATGTTGTATTTACTATACTACAATTGGCAGGATTCACACAAAACATTAAACCACAATATCTGCTTCCCAGAAGTAAAGTATACATATGAAATCTGTAACTTTTTCATTAAAGCCAACTGCATTTCTACTTTGGTCTTATATAAAAAGTACCATTAATTAAGTTGAACATTTGGAATGCCAGCTAAAAAGATTATCAAAGAAAAACAAAAAAAAAGTAGCTTTGTGCCCACAAAAGCCTTTGAGAGAAACCTTTAATTCTGCAGGGGGAGTGGACAAGAATGCAGCTTTTATCATAGTGCTCATAGCAAAGGTTAGCACTTCCCTCAGCTTTAAAAAATGTTGAACTGCTGTATACATCCAACCATTGTCTTGGAAAAGGCTGCACTGAATGTTAAAACCAAGATCTGAGACCCAGTTTCAAAAGAAAGAAGCATAACCAACATTGTAAACTAGAACACAGAAGTCCCTAGAGTTCAGTGTGACTGTTTGATTGTACAACAACATGAACTTCTGTCTTTGAACATTTCTTACAAGAAAAAAAATGAATCCCTGTGAAACTCAACCTATAATTTGTTTCTGTTTGTTTTTAATCCAATTATCATCCAAATGACAAACATTCAGAAGCATTTAACAAAATCCTGAATACACAGAGCCAAAATATCGTGCCCTTCAGTACCAATGTACGGTCTTCAGTCACCAACTGGGACCAAGAGGGACAGGACAGGAGAAGATAAGACATTCCTTTGCTCTTCTTTTCCATTTCCTTTTAAGCACAGTGACTTTTTCAAGCAATCTATATAAATAAAAATGTAAATGTTTGTTTGTTCAAAATCTTAAATCTCCGAAGGTTCTTCACCGATTGCTTTGAAATTTTGACACAACGTTGCATTCGAATACACGCATGTTTTTATATACCTACTATTATATAGATGTCACACCTGTGACACAAACGTGCGCTTTCTCTTTTCTTTCTTTTCCATTTAACCAGACTGAGCCACAGCAACGCGTGGCCGGGTACAGCTAGTTACTTATAAAAGTCAAGAAATCTGCCTAGCAACTACCTACTTCAATCTCTAATGTTTAGAATTCTATGGAGGAGCTACTGTAGCTTGCCTTTTTGGGAACCAGAGAAAAGCAATAACTTAAAGTCTTCACCTAAAAGTTTAAGTTATCAACCCCATTTTCACAGGCAGGTGAACAGGTTGAATGTTAATGTAAGTGAAAAATTCTGCACAAGCAGCAATACACTCTAGAAGTGAAGAATGAAAAAGATTCTTACAAAATGATCGTGATTAAACCAACCATCTATATTTGGTACTAGAGCTACTGATGTTGCACATATGGTTCTAGGTGGGGAGTGTTGTAAGTACATTCAATTGCAGATATCACAAACATTTAATTTAATTATTCAGTTTAAGATTTTTCGCCCACTAAATCACAGGGCTTGTTGCAAACTCTCGGCTTCCTAGATTGCTAAACATTCATACAAAGGGATGAAACAATAGGCTGCTTTCAAGAGGGCACAGTTTATTCTCATAGACATTGTTAAGGCCACTCAACCCTGGAAGCTCAAGTCATTATTTCTGACTAAGTAATCATTATTAATCGTAGCTTATCAATTCTGATATTACATCTAGTTACAGACATGTTTCTTGAGCTTCAGCATGGTATCTAACTTGAGTCAATGTTTACAGAGACACCTACTGGGTTTCTAAAGATCACTGATCTCCTGAGGATATACGCCCAGGAAAGTTTCACAGACTTGAAATGAAGACATTGCATTATTTTCCAACACAGAACTACCATTTGCTTTTAAATATCATTAATTATTGCTAGAATAATTAAGTGAAATGAAAAATGGCAAGCAGTTTGTAAAGGAATTACATTCAGTGCAAATAAAAAACTAGGATTCATTTGGAACAACCATTCTGAAATTTGGCTAGGCAACTAGCAGATTAGATCCTTTTCAGATTAGAATATGGTATTAATTGAGGATCTTGAACAAATACAGAATTATGTTGGTAGATCTCCTTGCAAAGATATCGTCCATATGCCTGCCCTTATATAGGTACATAACAAATCTAAGTCTTAGTTCATTACTGTATAAAAAGATTTTGGAATTCTGTTTTTTAAGCAATTGCGTGGGACACAAATAATTATATTTACCATTTACAAATAAAGTAAAATAATTTACATTTGTTATAAGCAAAACTGTCTAGACTGCCCAAGAGGAAATTGGAATTGGTGTACCATAGCATATTTTTAAAACTATCAAATTCAAAAGCCACTATTTCAAAACATATCTTCATTTCCTGGGAATTGTAAGCACTTTTTCTATGATAAGCTAAATCTCAACATTTACTATTCAATCATTTATTTAATTTAGATCCTTTCTTTAATCTTAAATGCTACTCCACTTCCATTAACAGGAATGAGTCAAAGGGAACCAACCATGTTCTCATGACTCCTTCTCTTATTTTGAGATAATTGTGGAAGGGATTTCTAGTAGGCTTCTTCTCCATATTTGACTGATCATATCTATTGCCTCCTTCAAACGTTAACATTGATTTGCAAGAAACCAAATTCAAAACATACATTATGAAGCTAGCTTATCTCAACATTAAAATTCACCACACATGAAATGAAATTAGGATCATTCAACAAATGGAAGTGAAAGTTTAAGCATCTTCAAGGCTGTGATGGGGAAAGTCTGAAGCTTACTTAGATTTATTGCCATGATGATAAATCAGACTTTTAACTTGATGTGTACAATAAATCATGATAGAAAAACTGGGTTGAATCTGTGCATTTCACTCCTTGAGTGAATTTTATTAATCATGAAAGGAATGCTATAGGAAATGTACAATCCTTGCAGAATTAAAAGTTAAGCTTCAAGGCATTATCTTAAGGAGAAAGAGAGACCACCTTTTTCTTAATATAATTTGGAAAGATTTTTTTAAAAATGCAATCAATTTCCTCAATTTAGTAACTAATGTATTTTACTTTCAAGTCACTCCTGATTCCCAGCAGCTGCATGGACAAGTCCATGCAGTTTCTTGGTAACATTTTTTGGAAGGGATTTGTTTTCTGCCTAGGGCTGAGTGAAAATGATGGCTTTGTGCCTAAGGAAGGACTACAACTCATAGATTCCTTGCTACTAATTCAGCACCTTAACCGCTAGACTGTTAGACCAACTATAAGACTGGATACATATGACCTTATTCTATGTTCACATTACAACAGTGGATGTCTTTACTAATATTGCCACGGTGGCATATTTGTATTATAATTCCTATTACCCTCAACTAGCATGGTGAAGAAAAGGCATTGTGCAAATGTAATCCATACCTCTTGTAGGTTGTCTGCTTCTGAACTGCTTTGTACTTTGTAGTTCAAGCCCCAATGAAATATGTAGCATTACATAAAAAATGTGTCTCTGAAAATCAAGAAGATGACACAACATTTATAAGCTTCAAGCCCCACTGATCTCAATAAATGAGGATTTTGAAACATTGGCTTCACGTTGCCACTAAAACTTACAGGGATTTAAAACATGCTTGATTTTGTCTGGATTGTTCTTCAGCTCTTCTGCCCTGTAATTAATCCAATATGAGATTCACTAGACTGAAGAGAACTTGCCAACGGAGCCTGTATTGCAAAAGATTTGTGGGATTTGTTTCTCATAGGATTTGGAGGGGAAGAGGAGGAAGACAGGTGTGGTGGGCCTTTGCTTAGCATGCAGACGATCCCATGCCAAACATTGTTTGGAAGCCCCCTAAGTATAGGGCATTGTGCTTTAGTGCAAATTGTAAGGATACATTGTGCATCTGCTGGTTGATCATTGCTGAGCGCTTTTAATCATTGATGAGAACTTTGCCCTAGTTTCTGTCTGGAAAGGATCTTTTTGAATCAGTGGAGGCAGCACAAAAGGAAGAAGTTTAAATAGTAGAGCCAGTTTTCCCTAATCCCCCTTCTAAGCCTTCTCATGGAACAGAAACAAGAAGAAGCTTGTGAACTTTCAAGTAACAAGCCTGTTCTTTAATATATTGTTACTTATTTGTAGTCCAATATAAATCTTGCCAAACTGTGTATAAAGTCAGCGGTGTGTGTGTGTGTGTGTGTGTGTGTGTGTGTGTAAAACCTGAGTTATCTTTTATTCCTACTACTGAATAAATGATTTCAACCCACAAGCTCCAGAGACTCATCCTCATTAGTATGTATGAGTTGTTATAGTGTGAAATGAGTGGAATAAAAACTGAGCAATGGAGATTGTTCTATATTTAATGTAATTTAATTAATAAGGAGAACGTACTGGTTTTTGATGGGGGTGAAAGAGGCAACGTCCGTGGATTTTTTACACTGTTGCTGTAATTAGCAGTATAAATCTATCATGGGCATAGAAACTTTAAAAAGTATCTGTATCGTTTCCTTTATCCTGATAAAGCCAGTTTTTCTATCACCATATTAGTATGTGCCACCCTCAGGAAGTAGAGTTTTCCTCATGAAACCATTTTCCTTCCAGAAGTATAAGTCTCAGCAGGAATATTTTAGGGTGCAAACAGGATACTGGCAGCTTTTTTAAAATATGATGTGAATTGCACCTGTTCCTCCTGAATTCCAGATAAATTATAATCCTTCTCCAAAAACAGGGGGGGGGGGGACATAAAAGAAACATTGTAAAAAAGTAATTCTCATTAGTAGCATAAGAATTACGCAGTTTTATCATTCAGCGTTTAAGAAAAAAATTAAATAAACTTATCTTGATGTGTGTACTATCACCAACCTAAATACACACCAGTCCATAACCAAGCTCATGTGTTTGATTCCTGTTAAACAAATAATTGACCCTGAATAGTTTGTACAAGAAGCAGTTCAAGGTCAACTGAGCAGTTCTCTACTCTCACTTTATAAAGATACCCAATTAAAGGTAGTCTTTGACTTACAACCACAATTGAGCCCAAAATTTCTGTTAAGTGAGACATTTGTGAAGGGAGTTTTGCCCCATTTTACAATCTTTCTAGCCACGGATGTTAAGTGAATCACTGCAGTTGATAAGTTAGGAATACAGTTGTTAAGTGACTGTGGCTTCCCCATCGATTTTGCTTGTCAGAAGGTCGCAAAAGATCATGTGACCTTGGGACACAGCAAGTCATAAGTATAAACCAGTTGGCAAACATCTGAACTTTGATCACATGATCATGAGGATGTTTTTCATAAGTGTGAAATGTGTGAAAAAGTGTCATTGTAACTTTGAATGTTCACTAAAGCAGAGGTCACCAACCTTTGTCGGTTGGCGGACCAGAGGAAAAGGGAGGGGGAAGCATTTTACATGCATGTGGGCATGTGCACAGGCCCGCAAGCACATGCGTGCCACAAATGGGGTGGGGCTAGCGCCCACGTGATACTCACTAGCCCTTCCCCATTCTTGTGTGGCACAGCACCTTGTTTCTGGACCCCATGGCGTGGCAGTGGCCATTTTTGCATCCTGCCGCCACAGCACTAGCGCAAGTGAGGGAGTGTGCGTGCACAAGTGCCCACACTGGCCAGCAGGCCATGGCCCACTACCGGGCCTCAACCTACAGGTTGGGGACCCCTACACTAAAGGAATTGTTGTAAGTTGAGGGCTACCTGTAAATTCAAGAATGACAAACACTCTCTGGATTAGACAATGAATGCAGCTGTGTTACTCCTGGATCTCTCAATAACTTTCAGCCCCATTCATCATGCTATCTTCTTGAGGACTTGATGGAGTTCAGGTCTGGAGGTGCTACTTTACCAGCTGCCTTTTGAGCCCATGCAAAATACTCACAATATTGTTGCATTTCATTAGACCATTGCTTCAACTTTAAGCCTGATAGAGAAAGATTAAAACAACATATTGCTTTTTGATAACATTGCTTTATAATAGATTTTAGGCAATATCTAATTAGAGCAGAAAATAACCAGAACTTGCTGACTATAAGTCTCAAGCCATGCCTTTCCCCAGGTTCAAATCTTACCATTTTTTCCATCTCTGCATCCCGAAAGCTGGTTGCTTCTCTAAAGAGTGTGGGCAGTTGAATCTACAGAATTGTAATTTTAAACTATCTGGCCTTGGGCTTTTTTGCATCTGATCTTCATTTTTCCAGCCTTTAAACAGATTAGAACCAACCATCTTGCAGGACCACTTACTCCCATCGAATGTTCCCTGCACTCAAGGGGCAACCTACTAGAGGAAAATAAGCAAGTCCCCTTCTTATTCAGTTCAGAAGGGCATTCAAAATACTTTTTGCTAAAACAAAAACGGTGCCTTTCAATTGTTTCAATATTTGTTTTATGAAGTATTGCTTATTGGTTTAATAATATTTTAATATTTGTTTTAAATTACACTTCTGCTTTAACTTGTTTCTGTGGGCCTCTTTCAGCAGTTAAAGCAGTGGGGGTCATACAAACAGACTTCTTTCATAAAAGGAATATCACTGAGGCTAAGAGATAAGAAATACACATATTGAGTGTAAGATTGAGTTGATAGAGTCCCAACTCCACAAGCCTCTGGACATGGTTTGAAGCTTTATTGTGTCCTTCCCCAAGAGTTATTTCCTTACTTTTCCATATTGACTTGCCAGAAACAAGATGCAATGACAAAACAGTATCCAAGGAAGGACACAAATAAAAGAGAAAGCAATTCTTTTCATATATAATTCATATGTTTAAAGGCCGATTACCAGTCCTATAAATAATGCCAAACAGTGCATTTTCAGAATTAATAAAACATGTCAGTCTTCAGTACAGCTATAGAAAACAAGCTACCAAAATCCATCTTAGCGCTATACAATGTAAGGAAAACAGATACTTGCACATTCTTCATCCTTAAGAGCCCTGTGTTTCTGCTGCTGTTGCTGAACTGAAGTGGAGGAATAGAATAGCAGAATACCAGAGTGGGAAGGGACTTTGAAGGTCTTCTTGTCCAACCCCTACTCAAGCAGAAGACCATACACAATTTCAGACATATTGTCTGAAGGCAAGCTTTTCCACTGATTCATTGTTCTTACTGGCACAGAATTTCTCCTTGGTTAGAGCTTGGTTGTCTCCTTGATTAATTTCCAGCCATTGCTTCTTGTCCTGCCTTCCAGTGCTTTAGAGAATAGGTCAATCCCTTCTTCTTTGTGGCAACCCTTCAAATATTGGAACACTGATATTATCTCACCCCTCATCCCTCTTTTCATTAAACTTGACATGCCCAGTTCCTGCAACCATTCTTCATATGTTTTAACCTCCACTGTGATTCTGTATAGCCTGGGTTCCCAATATGAAGCTTGTGAGTATTAAGATGCCCATCAATACTCCCTTGGAATCAGTGGTGGGATTCAAATATGTGAACAACCAGTTCTCTGTGTGGATGCCGCTTCTGGAAGTCCATTCTGGGCCTGGGCAACAAAAAATTAGCTACCGATTCTACCGAAGTGGTGCGAACCAGCTGAATCCCACCACTGCTTGGAATCCATTAGATTCCATGTTGCATCCATCTTTATTTTATTTAGAATTTTTATTTAAACAAAAAGAATACTGCAAAGCAAACTTCCAATCTTAAACATAATCTTTATTGATAAAAAATAGCTCTGGACCTTGTATATAGCCCAGAGAGATTCTTAAAAAATAAAGGAACAATAAATCAGTGCTCTATTTAGGAATGTGCATGTGCTCAAAAAAAAAAGATAGAAATGAGTGAAAATAGCAGATAGTTTCCTGGAGCCTGTAGAAAATTATAGGGAGACATATATGGGATTCTGAGTCTAGTGCTCCCACTGTGATTTTTTATGAGAGTGGCTGTATTTGCTTATTAGTCCTCATAAATTGGGGACCCCTACCAAAAACCCTCCTAATGCTGACTTTCATCCACTAGATACTAGCAATGTTGATGTTCCTGTGGTATGAAGGGATAAAGCTTCACAATCTGTATGTAGAGTTTTTTCTTTGGGAATGCAGAATGTCTTATATCAAAACAATGATAAGAATAATTGAGCAGTTAATGAAGCTAACAACCTAGTTGGGACCACCACCAAGGGGGGGTCATTCATGTCTATTCATCTCTTTTCCTATGTATAACATTACAGTAGGCTTACAAAGAGACAATAAATGAGCGACTGCAACCACAGCAAAGCAAAAAAGAGAAAAAGTACTTGGAATGGTGAGTAAGGGGTTAATTGATAATAATAACTTCACTGGAATATCTGTAAGAATGATCATGTCAGGGTTGAAATGTGGGATCTTTGGTGCTCTTTGAGCTTGGTTGTTTTCTTGCACACACACACACCAGTTATCATCTGCCACTAATGAAACACTGGTGGAAACATAGAGTCAAAAATGAGCAAATTGAAATATTGTGTGTTTTCCAAATACAAACTGATAAAGTCTTGACTCTTTACAAACCAGAGTTGACTGTGGTTGAAAAGAAGAAAGCGTGGATAATTGATGTGACACAATTCCACGGTATAATAGAAGACAAAGAATTGGAGAAGATCACAAATTATCAAGATCTGAAAAAGATCAAAATTGAAAGATTGTGGCATAAATCAGTCATAGTGGTCCCAGTGGTTATAGGCATAATGGGTGCCATACCAAAAAACGTGGACAGCACTTAGGAAATCTGCACATTGACAAAATTTCCATCTGTCAATTACAAAAGGCGATATTATAAGCTGCATTATATTTCTAGTTAAATTGTATTCATCATATTTCCAGATTTGCATTTATACATACAAATTAGCATAGGCTAGCTTTGTGTAAATCACTCCTTTGTCCTCTTTTTTGCGGGTGGGGATACTTTGTGCCTATCTCTAATGATGTGTTAGCAGGTATCCCAGTTCCTTGTGGACTGACAATGAGCAAATAGATTTGATCAAAGTAGGCATTTCAGTAGGCAATTCAGAGTGCAATGCGTACCAATTGTTATCTGATTGGAACTTTATATCCTTTTTCCCCTTTAAAAGAACTCAGCAAAGACAGCTACAGAGTTGAATCAGAACTGAAGAAGCAAAATTAAATATGCAATTCTATACCTCTCTACCTAGAAGTAACTCCCACTGAGTGAATGGAGCTTGCTGTCCAATATGTGAATGTAGAGTTGAAGCCTTATTATAAAATGGCAGGGTACAAAAGTATTTGCATACAGTATAGTAATAATATAAAGCAGATAGTCAAATAATCAAATATCTGCCAGCAGTGAAACAATCTAATGCACCAAGTATTTTTTTACAAGAAGAAAAAAAAACCACATAGCAGTTGAAACCCCATTCCTATACCCCCAAAATTCTCCAAAGTTTTGGTGCTAAGAAGCACCAAAAGAAACCCCTTCCCATCTTGAGAAGCATTATTGAGTTTTGGCAGCATAATTTCTTAGGAAGTCAAGTTACCTAAAGAATATCTTCTGAAGCTTTCCCATGTCTCTGGCTAGCTAGCTGCTTGGAAATAGGCAGTTCTTCATATATATATTGGTCCCAAACTATGAATATTTTTAAAGTTTACCATCAAAAGATTGAAATATATTGGATAGCAAAGCAGGCAAGTCCCACCTACTAACTAGAAGATAGCTCTACACAAGCACTCTAATATTCACATTTATATTCAAATCAAAGCAGAAAAGAATAAGCTATTGCCAACATCACAGCTGAATCATGAAGAAACTCCAGTTAGAATACTGATGTTTGCTTAAGGGATTGTAGCCAGTCTCATTAATTTGAAGGTTCATTTTACCAGATGTTACTCATAAAGAGAAATTTTACCATTTTAGCATGGACTGGGCAAAAATCTTCTGATAATAGCAATAGCTGTATTATACTGCCCTGCAGCATATAAAATTCCTCCATGAAATCATTTACCCCAAATAAAATTCCTAGCATTTTCCTGCAAGAGCAGGATCCACTTTTTTGGGATCAAAAGAGTGTTGATCTATTGATTGTGGCAGGAATTGACTGCCTGGCTTGTCAGCTGAGCCTGACATTGTAGACTGAGAGAAAGAGTGACTGGCCACTCCATCTAGCCAGCTTCCAAACCTAAGGTGGAACTAGAATTTGTAGTCTCCAGATTTTTAGCCTGGTGCTTTAATCACTAAACCAAATAGACTCTCTATTTAATAGAAGTGGATCTTTAAACACTAGCAAGAAACTGATACATACTGAAGCTTGAAAACAGTTTACATATATTAATGTACACACTTCTTCCATACCATATTTAGTTCTACTCTTAACGTTGGAGCTGATTAAATGAAGAAACATGATACCTATGCTTGATATTCCAGCAAATGACTCCTTAATAAGCCATGGTGGCACAGTGGTTAGAATGCAGCATTGCAGGCTAATTCTGCTGACTGCCAGGAGTTCAATCCTGACCAGCTCAAGGTTGACTCAGTCATCCATCCTTCCGAATCGATAAAATGAGGAGCAATAGGCTGACTCTGTAAACCACTTAGAGAGGGCTGTAAAGCACTGTAAAGCGGTATGTAAGTCTAAATGCTATTGCTATTGCTATTGCTATTGCTAATACCCGTATACAAAAGGGGTAGGACTTGAATGCCATGCTGGCAGATGCCATCTTGACTTTTTTCATATACATACATATCTAACATTATCTTTCCTCACTCTTTCTATAAAATACTCCATAAACTTATTTACATCCCTAGTTGAAGTCTTAAAATCAGTAAAGTGTAACAGTTCTGAACATTAATAACTGCTATAGGCTCAAACTTTTCAACTGCAAGAATATTTCAAGGCATTAATTCCAATTTGTCCAGCTAACTTCTCTTGCATAGTCTTTTCAGATTGGATCTGCTCTCATTTTACTTTTGTGGTGGCACTTAAAACAGTAAAATAGCAAACTATTTTTATAATTTTATAATTGTAACCAATAACAATCTTCTTAAACCACGATTGTCTGCTGCAAAATCAGAGATACAATTTTGGTAAAGTATTCATCACATTATCATCCCTAAAGTTATTTCCTTGATTTAATAAAGTACCACTCAAACAGTGTTGTTTATACAGTTTTTCAGCAAGTTTGCACAAAGATAAATGTATATATTATTTGTAAGCATTTCCTAAACTAAAATTATTTACATAAAACACATAATTGATATTTAAGTTTATTTTTCCCCAAATTTTAACCAATTTGTTAAAATTTTAGTTTGTCCCAAATATTTTACCTTTCTCTGATGAGATGTTCCTTGTATGGGCCTCTAATTCACACTAGGATTTTGTGACAATCCACAAATTTCCAAAAAGCTTGCACAGTTTCCAAGATTTGGAAGGGCACAAAGACTAAAATATGAAATGTCTAAAATGAAACATGAATTGTGCAGGCTGGGAATTATGAGTCCTGAAAGCAGTGGTGGGATTCAAATATGTAAACAACTGGCTCTCTGTGTGGATGCCGCTTCCAGAAATCCATTCTGGGCCTGGGCAACAAAAAATTAGCTACCGGTTCTGCTGAAGTGGTGCGAATCGGCTGAATCCCATCACTGCCTGAAAGCCAATATATCTCAAAGATATCAGACTTAGGACAAAGTGGCCTAGAACTGGACAACTGGAGAAAACTTTATTAAAACTCCAAAGACAAGGTTTGCTCCTGAGATCCTTAATTTCTTTATCAGAATCTCTAGTGCAGATATCAAAAAGCTGGCATTGTGCATTAAGCTCTAGAACAGTGTGGCACTCAGAGCCCTCTCTGTGGGCACATGCGCCGTCACCCCAGCCCAGCCTCCTCCACGGCCCCCATGGCCCCCTCCTCACCGGCAGCTCCCCTGGAGGAGAGTTGTCCCTGGGCGCAGCCTGTGCGGAGCAGCGCAGCCATGGACATGGCAGCCGGGCAGCAGGGACAAGACTCCGCCCTCACGCTCTATCGCGTACAGATGCTGCTACAGGGCATGGGCGGAGGACGTGGCTGCCATGATGCTGCTGGGCCGCCTGGGCAATCTGCTGCAGTGGGCCATGGAGGCAGTGGGTGGCCCTGCGGGTAGGCAGGGCAGAGCGGGGGTGGGAGGCGGGGCAGGACAGGAGGTGGGGTGGGGCAGAGCAGAGGCAGGGGGCAGGGGCGAGGCGGTTTTGGGGCACTCGGTCTCTAAAAGGTTTGTCATTGCTGCTCTAGAATATGCAGTCTATTTAGGATTCTACATATTAAATCTAATTATATCCTCATCTGTCCAGTTAGGATATGTACATAATTTAGAATTTTAAATCATACAAAAAATGCATATTAAAATGTTTAAGTACATAGAATTTCTAATCTTATATATTTATGTATACTATATTCTGCCTGACTTCTAGTTGTTCAGAGTTATAATTCAGTTTCCTAGCTCCCTGGAGAAGTAAATTTTTCTGTGAAGTTATGATTTGCCAAGGCACCCAGTTGAGCTTCACAGTTCACAGGGTCTAATAGCTGTTTTTTTTTCCCCGTTCTTGGCATTCTGGTTTAGCACTCTACCTAAAGCACCATGCCGGTTCTAAGTGATTTGGAAATTATGACAGGAAACTTCCATAATATGTTTTCCATTAGTGGGAACATAAAATTAATTTTATTTACGATAACATTCTGTTTATAAGTGCATAGGTTTTCTAGATGATTTGCAAAGGACATTTCCCCCCTACTGATTAAATCTCAGTATAAAAGAGAAAAATATCCCTAGCTCACCCCTCAGATTAAACTCTAATGCACTAAAAAGCTCTTACAAATACCTAAAGTACAACCTTCGGGCAAAAAAATAAATATCCAAACCCCTTGATTTAGATTAGAGCTCTTTCAATAAGGTATTTATTTTCTATTCTACAGATCTTTATATATTTATATATACAGTATATATATATATACTATCCTTCAGAATTGTATAAATTCAGAGTTCTTAAAATATCTTGCTCTTTCAAAATCCCAAGCTCTCTGAACTGCTGTTATCTACACTTACCTCAACAGTACTTCAGGATTTATTCCCGATGAGAAATTAAGCTTGGCTATCCTAACAACAAGAAATTATAGTCAAAGATTGTTTGGAAATTTAAAGTAAAGTATGTTGAAACCAGTTCAACTCTTTTTCATCTAGTTTTGACATCAAACAATTGTCTGTAGTTAGTAGTGGGTTGGGCAAGGACTAATTAACTAAAGCGCAATTCAGGTAAGTGAGGCTTGCCTTCCTTGCAGGATGGGAAATGCAAAAGGGGGCATGACAAATCCACGTGTCTCCTGTTACAAATGCCCATCTCACCCTGTCTAGCAGGAGAGGCATCTTCCTGTCCTGTCTATTAGGGAATGTCATCTGTCAAGACCAAGGAAGAGTCTTTTCTATTGTGGTACCCACCCACTGGAACATCATCTCTGCAGAGCTTAGATCAGCTTCAATGCAGCTGGCCTTTTGCAAAAAAATTTAACTTCATGGTTTTATAACTAGGCTCTTGGATCTTGATGTGTGGCAGAGCCTGTGCAATAATTATGTGGATTTTTTTTCTTGCTGGTTCTGTATGGTGGTTGTTTTTTAACTTGGCTGCTGATTCTATGTATGTTGCTTTTACAGTTCTGTGTTTTATGATGTTTTTCACTGGCATTAGTCACCCAGAGTCATGAATTTGAGATTGGCAGCCATACAAATAAAGTAAATAAATAAATCCATACTGACACCAGCCAAGCACCCACTACAATCTGGTTTGGAATTTTTGGATTAGACATAGACGATTTTAAAATTGAATGTGTTCGGCTGCACTGCAGAATTGCCGAGTGAATTTTCTCTGTCTCAAACTAATATTCCAGCCACTACATTCTGCTAATAATATATCCTTTCTCCATTAGTCAGTAGAATAACTATACAATTCCTTTTGTTTGGCAGCATTAGAATCTTTTCATTTGGAAGTGTCCTCTGTCCTTATGCTTCTTCTGCTCTCTTCTTCTCATTTCCTCGTCTCTAATAAGTAGAAAGATGAGCAGGATTGTCATTATATGTAGTGGTCACCTCCTGAATTTGCTTTTATTATCTGTTCCTGCATTTATCTTGAAGTGAACCTTTAAAAAGAAATTCTGAGTTCTGCCATGTACTTCAGGTTTTCTAAGTGCATCTGACAAGCTCATATGCTAATAAACACTCAGTTAATTTTGCTCTGGCAACACAGTGATGCCTTATGTCTGAGGGTTCTGCTCTGTCCCTCGCCTTTTCATTTCCTTGTTGCAGCCAAAGTAAACAGAACTGGCACCACTGAGCCATGTTGAGGAAGCAGTTGATTATAATGTAGATTTTCAAATGATGCACTCAGTTCTTTACAGCCAATCCAGTTCTAAAATGTGCCTTATTGCATGATATTTTTAACCAGATACCTTTGTTGGATATACAATTATTTCCTGAAGCCCAACAAAACATGGGCTCAGTTTTAGTTCATATAGTATGTCTCCAAAAGATTTTGATTAGAATTTTATCTGCCAAATGGCTATAATAAAACTATGAACAATGAATTAAAATTATCATTAGACCTGCCTGTCCAAAACGTGTCTAAAGAAATGGGATGATCTGAAGGACCTGGGGTAGCAACAGAGAAAGTTAAATCCAGATTTGCTGCGAGATGCAAAATTCCCACTCAAAGGAACTTTAGAGAAAGGAATTCTTTCAGGTAATCTAGACCAAATCATATAGGTCTTTAAATATGATAACCAGGACTTTGTATCTTTTTCTGGAAACAAATTGTGACAAGATATATGTGGTCATAAAAGGAAACTACTAAATGAGAGATCCTTGATGCTCTCTGAATTTGCTTGTTTTTTTGCAGACATTTCATTACCCAAACTAGGTAACATCATCAATGCTAGTAAGGAGTGTGGTTTGCTGTCAGTTTATATTCTAGTGGCTTGTCCTGCCGGAGTTGGTCTGCGTGGTCTTAGAGATTCTTTAGTTGGGCTGTTTACGGTTGGCTTCTTTGACAGTTTCTTGATTGAGATACTGTTTACTTGATTGTTGGTTTGATGTTAACCTTAGAGTTAATCTATGCTAATCTGGGTGCTGATGGCTGCAGAATATAAATGGACAGCGAACCACACTCCTTAGTAGTATTGATGATGTTACCTAGTTTGGGTAATGAAACATCTGCAAGAAAACAAGCAAGCTCAGAGAGCACCAAGAACACCTCATTTCAACCCTGAACTACAAATATTCGCCTTTATTGAAACTATTAAAGAAACAATCTTTCATTCTTTGATCTGCCAGCAACATTTCTTCTTCTTCTTCTTCTTCTTCTTCTTCTTCTTCTTCTTCTTCTTCTTCTTCTTCTTCTTCTTCTTCTTCTTCTTCTTCTTCTTCTTCTTCTTCTTCTTCTTCTTCTTCTTCTTCTTCTTCTTCTTCTTCTTCTCCTTCTCCTTCTCCTTCTCCTTCTCCTTCTCCTTCTCCTTCTCCTTCTTCTTCTTTTCTCCTCCTCCTCCTCCTCAGTAAAATCTACCCCAGATAACAGCATTTTCAAATTGAATGTATTTGCTCCTAATCTCTAGAACTACTCTGTCCTTTGAGAGATTCCTCTTCCTCCTCCTCCTCCTCTTCCTCCTCCTCCTCCTCAGTAAAATCTACCCCAGCTAACAGCATTTTCAAATTGAATGTATTTGCTCCTAATCTCTAGAACTACTCTGTCCTTTGAGAGATTCCTCTTCCTCCTCCTCCTCCTCCTCTTCCTCCTCCTCCTCCTCAGTAAAATCTACCCCAGCTAACAGCATTTTCAAATTGAATGTATTTGCTCCTAATCTCTAGAACTACTCTGTCCTTTGAGAGATTAGGAAATGTTTTTTTTCTTGATGCTCTATATACCTTAAGGTATTTATAACTAGTGTTTTACCTATTTTTCACCTTCTCTTTTGATTGCCTATATATTGCTCAGGGAATGGCAAAAACAGGCAGCTCAGGAACAGCAGCAAGCTGAGACCAGGCTGCACTTTCTCAGAAATAGAGAGTACAGGCCAATCTAGAAAGGGAAAGAAAATATTAAAAAAATATGATATTGACAACTTTAAGATATATGGTCTTCAATTCTCAGAATTCCCCATGGAGATGGGTTATTTGAATGACTGCCTCTCCCCTGTTAGATCTATACCTGTCCCAACAAATCCAGCAGAAAAATTGTGTTATAGGTCCCATCTACAAAGCAGTTTCATCTGGAAGGACCCAGGAGGAGAGTCTTTTCTGCTGTGATACCTTCCCTCTAGAACATAATCACCTCCAAGGTTAGACTGGATCCAACTTTGCTAGCCTTTAGGAAGTCACTGAAAACACAGTTGTGCCATCAGGCATGGAGATCCCATAGCGGTCGGGAACCTGAGAGATGGCCATATTGTTTGTGAACTATTATTTGGCTCTGTCGGTTTATTTTTTTTAATGTCTTTGGTTAATTGGTTTTTTTAAAAAAAATTATATGAGTTTACCTTTACCTTTTGTGATTTTAACTTGTAAGCTGTCCAGAGTCATGTATGCGAGATGGGTGGCAATATCAATTGAAAGAAATTAGACATGCAGGTGGTCTTATATTGTTACTGCCTAGATGTCATAGTTCTTCAGATTTACAGGACTTTTTTCAAAATGTTTCAATCAAGCAGCATAACACCTGAGTCTGGCTCTAGTGTCTTTTGTTTTATCATAGAAAAGACACAACAATAGAAATGAAGCAGGATAATTTTAAAAGGCTCCCAAGATTCATCTCCTGAAGGGGAGAAAGGGCAGCCAAACAAAAGCATGAAGCAATCAAACAGAACAGTTTACAGTGGGTAAAGAAACAGAAGGATAGAGCACAGCAGGATGGCTAGCTTCAGTAGAGGCGTGGATATGTTCAACAGTATCACAGATGACTAGACATGTATATATGGAGAGACTTGAATGAAGTTTGGAGGCACACAAGACAGTTGCAGAATAAATGATGCCAATATTACTGAGCAATATGGTAGGCAAAGCAATCCTTTCATAAAAAGGCTGCCCCAGCAAATCTTCACAATTTATTTGTGCAGAAATAGTAAAAATAATGTTGGAACAATCAATGCCAGAACTGTTATTGACTGTAGAGTGTTTTAGGTTACAGAACTTCAGATAAAGAAGAAAGAAAGTCCACTGTAGTAAATAAAGCTGGATTTTTAAAAATGTCTGAACATTGCAGATTTGGTAAAGGGATGAATCATATACTGAGAAATCAGCTAGTCAGTAGAATTCGCGAGGAAATTAAAAAAAGCTCTTAACAGAGAAAGATCTAACATTTAAGGGTGTTTGAAATTGCTATCTCCACAGAAATTGCTTCTAGAAATATTATAAACTGTTTGGAATAAAAGCAAAAGTAAATAAGTTTGCAATACCATATAGAGTTGAAGAAGTCAAAATGTATTATGCTATTGTTCTGGCAGAAGTTCATATATCAGCTTGATGCAGATTTAAAGGGAAAACCAGCAAAATATGCACTACACTAAGACACATTCAGAGAGCTTGTCACTCAGGTAAAAACACAAACCATTTGCAGGCAATAAAGTATTGATAAATAGCAATTGCACTTAGACTTATATACCATTTTGCAGTGCTTTATAGCCCTCTCTAAGCAGTTTAGAGAGTCAGTCTATTGCCTCCAAAAAACTGGGTTCTCATTTTACCGACTTCGGAAGGATGGAAGGCTGAGTCAACCTTGAGCCGATGGAAATTGAACTGCTGATTCAGAAAACGAAAATGAAAAAGGCACAATTAATTTGGAATTGTATCACATAAAAGTAGGATCAAGTCAACAACACGGCTAACAGCAAAAGTGAATCACAAAAGTGTACTAATGCAGTTGGACACTGGTTCTGTCCTACTGGTTATACAGTAGTTCAGTATAGTTTCAGCAGAATTTCAGAGAGGTGCTGTACTAAAGCCATCAGAAAAACAGTTAAAAACATATGCTGGAGAAAAATAACATTCCCAATGATATCTGTAAAATGTAATACCTGCAAAGGAGGTTGCATTTGTCAAAATAGGGGGACCAACTCTGGTTAGTTACCACCTTTAAAGCGATCCATGGCATCGGACCTGGCTACCTCCGAGACCGCCTTCTGCCACAGATTCCCTCCCATAGACCGGTACGCTCCCACAGAGCGGGCCTCCTCAGGGTGCCGTCGGCCAAGCAATGTCGGCTGGCGACCCCCAGGGGGAGGGCCTTCTCTGTGGGTGCCTCCACCCTCTGGAACGAACTGCCCCCCGAGATCCGGATGATTCCGGATCTCCTTACTTTCCGCCGCGCCCTCAAGACATGGCTTTTCCAGCAAGCGGGCCTGACCTAGGGAGGATTTTAGGTAGGGATGATTTTAACAGTAATTTTAATTGGAAACACAGCCGTCAATATTTGGTTTTTAATTCGGTTTTTATTGGGGTT
>NW_015386861.1:56111-70640 GCF_001527695.2 Protobothrops mucrosquamatus | reverse complement strand
TGGTATATAAATTAAATTATTATTATTATTATTATTATTATTTGGTTGAGGAAGCTACCAATTGCTCAACAAGCTATAACTATCATGGAAACCATCAAGAGTAAACTGAAAAAAGTACTGAATGATTCAAAATGGCATTGGCACATTCCAATACAACAAAGGTAAAATAATGGCAAAGAAGGATGCCACCCCCAAGTTTCAGAAGGCATGTCCAACTGCACATGCTTTACACAAAACGAGATAAACTGAAATGAATCTAATGATAGTTGAGGGATTTTTTTAAAAAAAAAGTTTATTGGAACCCATGGGGGATACAATAGCAAAAAAAATGCTGTCATGATTTGTACTTTTAAAGTTTTCATTAACCCACTATTATCTTTACTTATTATTGAAAAAAGTTTGCTAACCTTACTGAGATTTAACCTTTCAGCAGAATAAAACTAGCAGAAGCTTATTTACAAAATGCACAATGATTCCAAAGTTTTTCTCATAATAAATACACATAAATCATTATAAAGTATAAGTACTCTTGTTTTCAGAGTAGCATCTGTATCAGTGCTTTGGCAGAGAGCACCGGACCATGTGCTACAAGACTGTCTAAGAATCCAGTGCTATTTAACTGAAATCATTAACCAGAAAAAACAATGCAACTGCATCTGAAGACTGCATTGGAAAGATTGGTAGACTATATAACAAATGCGAGTTATTTAGCTTGGTCCTACATATTAGAGTCTCATCACAAGTAAAAAAAATTCGAGCATTGTGAATGCCCAAAGGCTACAAAATGTGTCACAGCTATTATTCTTTTTAATTAAATTCCATTATGCATTCCCTGGACGGTACCAAAAATGGGACAAAACAATGAAAAGAAGTCATACGCACCACTCACACATTATTCACCAATGCAATTGGCTTGTAATGCCTCACAATATAGCAATGGCACACTTATGTCACCTATTGTGAAAGATAGCAAATGTTCTATACACTTCAGCTGCAGAGAAAAGAATATCCACAATCAAGGACATGTTGAACTTGTTTTGAGGAATTGTATTTCAACCAGTGCTGATGTGGACAAGAGTTTAGCTCAGACATGTCAAACTTGCGACGTCACGTGACATCGCATAACGTATCGGGATGGTTTTGCCATTGCCGGCAATGGGGTGGGCGCAGCTTCCAGATGACACGTCCGGCCCATGGGCCGGCAGTTTGACACCCCTGATAGCTTCATCATTTTTCATTAGGCACTATTGTCAGTCTTCAGTGCTCCTCCCCAAAGGTATTCTGTTTATATGAGCTGTTCCAATGCAGCACTGAGTTTTATTTCTTTGAGTACACAGACACAATCATGCATGTGTAGATCAATTGTCTTATTTACCTCTGTAGAATAAACAGTCTGAGAAATCCACAACAGGCAGGGATTCCTTTGACATGTTTTCTCTCATAGAGATTGAAAGTCTTTTTATAAGACATTGTAGGAGAGGAGACACATCCTTGATGCTCTCTGAGCTTGGTTGTTTTCTTGCAGACATTTCATTACCAAACTAGGTAACATCATCATATCGGCAAGAAAACAACCAAGCTCAGAGAGCACCAAGGACCCCACAGTTCAACCCTGAGCTACAAATATTCTTTTTTATCAAGAAGAAACATGTTAGCCTTTGGGAGCCAAAGAGCAGAAGGCATCTGGTAGCACTTTTTCAAATGAACAAATTTTTATTAAAAGGTATACGTTTTTGTGAAATCAGGTGCACAGATCTGATGAAGTCCATGTACCTTATGAGATCCATACATGTGATGAATTGAACTATAGTTCACAATTTTAGTATAAACTTAATATTTCCTTCAGTATAAAAAGTTGCCACCAAATTCCTCCTGATTTTCATCAGAGCTTAGATGATTGAAAAGTTAGAGACCTAATACTAGCAATAGCGCTTAGACTTATATACTGCTCCATAGTGCTTTACAGAACTCTCTGAGTGGTTTACAGTATCAACATATTGCCCCCAACAATCTGGGTCCTCATTTTACTGACATTGAAAGGATGGAAGACTGCGCAACCTTGAGCTAGTCAGGATTGAACTACTGGCTGTGGGCAGAGTTTGCCTGCATTTCTGCATTCTAACCATTGTGCCACCCATGGCTCAATCTGGAATACACCTGACTAATTTCAGTTTATGTAGTTTTATCAGTGCCACTATAAATTTACATACTTTTTAAAAGTTATTATAATGTTTAAAATAGAATAAAAAACAGTATACAAAACATATTAAAAGAAAGAAAAAAGTAATATCTAACATTAAAACTGTAATACCAAAATGAATAACAATAAAATAAACAGAAAAACTTAAAAGTTAGAATATTAAATGAAATAAATCACCTAAATATATCACATATTCACCTAATCACCTGATAACACTCTATCCATGTAAAAATTTGTTCATTCTTGTAAAATATTGTGAGATACTGTATGTATACAAAGGAAACATATCAGGTTATTGGTAGAATTAGATGAGTAGAAAAGATTGAAAGTCAGTTCAAAATGAACAAATTACATATTTTAAGACAGCCTTTAATAACAGAGGAATAGTAATAGTGGTGAACCCATACTGGATTACAGTTGTATGTGAAGACTGAGGATAATGTCCAAGGATAATGTCCAAGGCGAGAACCCTTTGCACTCTCTAGGTTTGGTTGTTTGCTTGCAGACATTTCATTACCCAACTAGATAACATCATTAATGTGATATTGTAATCCTGAGTTACAACTGAGTATTGGTCTACAGTATGATACTCAATATATAACTAAAGTATATTCTCTTTTGCTGAGAGCGCAAGTATTGCAGGAGCTGCATGATGGATGTCTTGAATTAGTAATAATGAAAACTCTGCTTGGAGTTCTTTGATAATCAGGAATAGATCAGCATATTAAACAGCAACAAATTGTTCAGGTGGCCAATATGTTTTAAAGATGCCAAGAATAGTAGCCCTTCACCTATGCCCTGCCTTGCCATGACAAAAAATGCATACATACTTTGCAGGACCATTGATGGGCCCAATATTTGTAGTTGGAGTGGATGCATATTCAGAATAGCTAAGAGTGTTTTCATGACTTCAAGAATTGCCAGGCAAACCACAGGTGTATTTTAAAATTCTTTGTGAGAGCAGGTGTTCCATAGTGAGTAGAGTTTAGCAGAGTAGAGTTTAGTGAATATAAAGGATCACAGTTAGTAAACAAAGAACTTCAGGCATTCTTGAAAAAAATGCAATCAAGTATTGTTATCATCTAGCTATAAATGGATTGGCTGAAAGTGTTGTTCAAAGTTTCCAGACTGTTTTGTGCTCAATGTCTGAAGAAAACAGCACCTGAATCAAAAGCTTGATTTTTTCTTAATTTGCATATTGCAATGCAGTACATTTAACCAAGCAATAAAGTTATTATTTATTAAACAAATATTACAACTGTAATCAAGTATAGGGCCACCCGACTCATACACGGTGACTCTGGGTGGTGTAAAATAATGAAAAGCCACAATTTAAAACCCTCAAATACCTCTACTTCCCCCCCCCCCCAGTGGCAACAAACACAATTAATTGGCTCCTTATTACCTCACAGTCTCCAAGCCCATTAACAGAACTATGTTTTCAGGGCCTTTCAGAAAAGTAACAAGGTAGGGGCCAATTTTATCTACAGAGAAGGGATCCACCAAAGACCCTTTTTCTTGATCCCATCAGATTTATTTCCTTAATAAAAGGGATCCGCAACATGCCCTGCCTTCCTGCTTTGATGACCTGAGTAGATGTAACTGGGGAGAGATGAAATGCAAATGATGTTGTTCTTAAGCTTTAAGTTACATTCAAAACTGGACCTTCTGAAACATAAATTGAAAAGTATTCAAACAGCTAAAATAAGCTAAGCAATTTTCTTACACCAAAGCATGATTCATTGACCCAGTGAAGAGAACCATAGTACAGAATGGAGATGTACTTGACATGGTTGGAAACACAATTATAATTCTACTACCAGTAGAATCTTCTCATGAAGCAGACAAACAACCGATAAGTGTTCTATAGTCATCAGTACCATTGGACACAATTGATTTCTGGTGATAAATCTGGTCCGATTAACACATGAACACAATGCTTAGATTTGTAAATATCATAAAGTCTGTATTTTAGTGGGAAGGGGTGTGGTGGATTATGTTATTGTTATCATAAATATTAAGCATGTCTATGGAACTTGTACTGTCACTTATTTTTGGCTGCTTGTATCTTGGTTGGTTGGTTGGTTGGTTGGTTGATTTTATAATATGGAGGCCACCTGACTCCTGATGATAATGGGTGGCTTTACCATTCAAAAGGGGAGAAGAATTCCAAAAAACCATAAAAACTGTCATAAATGGCCTAAAGACAAGCATCAAACAAAAACCCATCTAATGAGGGATATCCCAAGGTCTGGGAGAATAGCCAGGTCTTCAATGGCTTCTTGAATGTCATCAGGGTGGAAGTAATCCGTATCTCTGGGAGGTGGAATGTCACTCCAGAGGGCAGGTGATACAAGGGCTATAACACATTTCCTGGGTCCTGCTAGATGACATTGCTTAATTGATGGGACCTGAAATGTATGAACTCTGCCCAGTCTCACCAGGTGGACAGAAACAGATTGAAACTGGTCATCCCTCAACTGTCTTTACCTTGGTCTTATGCTACAAAGTGCTGGACTTGGAAGTCTACTTCCATATAACCCGCACAGATCAAGAAACACTGATGTGACATGACTAGAATGAGGGTTATCTACAACTGCCCTCATCTTTGAATCCTGGAAGACTTGTATCTTCTGAGTGCTCTTCAAACACAATCTCATGTAAAGTACTACGGCATAAGCAACTATCTGAAGAGCTCCTGGTTCAGGAAATGGCACAACTAGCACTATATATATATGCAAAGGCCCTCTTGTGTCCAAGGCTATCTTAGTCACAGCTTCCACATGCTGCTTGAGCAGAATTTGTCAGTCTAAGATTACTTCCATCCCATGCACCAATTATGAATGGGGAAATACAACCACATCCAATATGTGTTCCTTGTCTTAGGGTTCCTAAATATCCGCAACTCCTCAGTCTTGTTAGTATTTAGGCTACATCTGTTCTTGCCCATCCAGATCTGCATAGCCTCCAGACCCTGGGACAGTATCACTTGGTTGGCCCAGAATGTCCTGGAAGTATTGGACACAAAAATTCAAAAACTCACATACACATCAAAAGAAATTACTCAGAAACATATTTTCCATGAGCTGTGGGTGTTCAAATTTGTATTCAACAAGAGTTCTCATTACTTTTATTGTCAAGCAAGGATTTTAGAACTGAATTTAATGTTAAATGTTTGCCCAGTTATTTCTGCAAAAAATGATAATTATCAGACTTCATTATCCGCTGATTGAACAGTAAGCTGCTGGCTAATTTCTGAAAATTTTTCCAAAAGGATACTTATCTTTGCAAGATAGTAATTATTTCCTGGACTTCAAAAATGACTTTCTGGAGGAAAAAAAAATTACGTGGTGAGCTTTATTATTATATTTGATGCATATTATGGTTAGTTTCATGGTTAGCCAGATTTAGACTGGACTTGGCATTTTTATCCACCTATTAAGTTTTTCTCAAGGATAGGCAGATGTTGATTGCAGATATTAAATATATCATAAACTGCCTTTTGCAATTGACTGAAATGATTTTGTCAATGCCAATGGTGTTCAAGTGGTGCACCAATTATTTTGGGATTGCATCAAAGGTGACTATCACTATTGGTAATATCTTTGCTTTCTTTTGCTACAATTATTCTATTTCTATTTGCTTTTGTATTTTATGATTTTTTTTCAAGTTCTTTTCCAATGAATGATTTTAGCATCTCGGTCATAATGCTGCTTTTGTCAGTTTATGAAATTTTGCTGCAACCTCTGGTCAATTGTTTCATGCTTTTGATTACAAAGGTTATGTGCTGTTTTTTGTTATATTTTGAGTTTTCACCTTCATGTGATTAATTGGCAAAGCTTGTTCCTGAACCATTAAAATATAGTCTTCCATTTCTTTCTCTAATATTCCTGATCTTAACCAACCCTATGTGACCATGCATTGGGTTATTCTTCCAACTAACAAATTGGCTTTCTATTGTTCTTTTCTATTTTCAGCCCTCACCTTATTTGTTTTCAAGAGCTTTCCTTAACTGATTTCTTTCAGCAAAAACTCTTGGCTTTTCTTAATGTAGTCATTCAGGCCATGTGTTTCTTCCTGCACAATTTATTTCACCTGTAGGATTCCTCTACCCACTTAGGGTCTTGGCAAATATAGCTGTTCAATATCATTTTTGGGGTACAGACATGGTGCATTATTATTAGTTTTCTTGCCATCCAATCCAACTTACTAAGTTCCATCTGGGTCTAGTTAACTAATCCTACTGTATATTGATATCAGGAAATGCCCAGATATTTATTGCTTTAGTGATGTTTCCACAATTTAGTTTCCAAAATTCCCAATTTTTTCTGGTTTTTCGTCTTCTGACCTTTATCAAATCTTTATGGTTAAGCTATATTTGATCATCTTCAACAATTTTGCCTAACTTTATGGCTGTGTTTACACACTTGCTGATGCCAAATCACATTCTAGTGATTGCTGGATTATTTTATAACTTTTAATAAGGAATCTAATTCACCTTTATTTTTCCAAAGAATTTTAAGTCATCAATAGGATAAATGCAACATTTTTTACTTCCTTTTTGGCTAATTATATCCACAGTTCTCAACTAAACCAGGTCTAGAGGGTCTAGAATGTGAAACAATATGTTTTACCATATCTAAATCCTCATTCAGCTTTGGTAGTCTTCCTTCTCTATTAAAGCTGAGGTCTTCTTTGGAATTTAGCTGAGAAATCACTGAATCTTTGTCTAATGCAGTATTTCTCAAACTTGGCAACTTTAAGATGTGTGGACTTCAACTCACAGAATTTCTCAGCCAGCATTAGAATTGAAGTCCACACATCTTAAAGTTGCCAAGTTTGAAAACACCAGTTTAGACAGTTTGATGTTGGATCTCTGTTTCACTATTGGCTGCAATCTGTTTGGAAAGTAGCTGCAAAGAACTTTGATTTTTATTGATCTTTACTATGTTAGTGGATGGTTTTTATGCTTTTTTTTTACTTTGATCATTTGTGCTGCATCTGTGATTTGTTAAGCAAGGATAGGGGCTTCCAATTTGGAATTATAGTTGCTTTACAGCTGCATAAATTTTAAAATTTGTTTCAATCATTTCATTGGCTAATAAGTGCACATGAAGTGCCTTGTGATGATACCACTGTCTACTTAATCAAAATAAGTCTCACATTTTTTGGTTATGCTCATTTTGTCTTTGAACTCCCCACTTTTGGAATAGGCTCATAAACATCAAAGTAGACTAAAAAGATTCTGAATTCATTACAAGGAACATGACCTAGAATAAAGAATCATTAACTCTTCCAAAGAGAAAGGAAAATTACTTGGACTTCTCGGCACCATAATTAGTCATTTCTGCTCTGTGGGCAGGTTACCAATTTTTACTTCTGTCAATTGCCTTCTTCCAAAACAATCTATTTCACCATTTACTTTTACAGGCAAAAGCTATCCAAAGGTATTTGGATAAGAATTTTTCCTATTGTCTCTGGGAACGTCTACATTTGAGTCTGAAAACTATTCATGTTCAAGCTGCACGATCTACCACTAAGTTATACCCTTTCTTTAAAAATGCTTCCTGAACTCTGAGACCAAATTAATTTATAACAAGTATGTTCTCGTATATTGTTTCTCTGAACAATGAAGCTGCCTTTAATACAATCAGATAACCTGCCCATCTAATTGAACAGTGGCTTCTTTTGCAGTAGTGATTCATAACTTCAATCCAGAATTTTTGCATCCAAGTTGTATCCAATTTGGATATAAAAGTAACTTTCAATTAACAGCTTGATCTGAAATTTGTATAGTTTGGTAGAGAATCTGAAATTTCATAAATCTTCAGTGTTCCCATTGAAAGTTTGTGCTGCCTAGTTTCACACTGTCTAGCATAGTTGATAAGGACCATCATCAGCTTTTCTGATGATTCACTCAAATATTCACTAACCTCTGATTCATTCATATTTGGACACATTATATACATACACACACATACACACACATACACACACACATACACACACACACACACACACAATCAAAGCCAATCTCTTAGTAAATTAACCATCCTTATTATAACTCTTTAAACTACCTACTCTAAATCTTTGTAACTTCAAAAGGAGCTGCCAGGATCAGCATGATGAAAAAAAGAAATTCTCAATGTGATGTGACTATCTATGTGGTATATGACAAGTTATTACTGGAATAGTCATTTCCAATGAGGAAGTTTTCCGACCTCAAAGATACATGCAATATTCATTCCTCTAAACCAGGGCTTTTCAACCAGTGGTACGGGTACCACCTGTGGTACATCGGCATCTGGCGCGACCATCCTAGAAAAGTGATAGCAGGGGGAGGGGAATGAGCTGAACCGGTGGCAGCACCGCACAAGCCTGAGTGAGAGATGGCTGGAGCTGCAGGGCTGTCAGGGCTCAGCAGAAGCGCCAGGATCAGCACCAGGCTCTAGCTGGAGCTTGGCGCTGATCCTGGCGCTTCTGCTGAGCCCAGAAGAAGGGCCAATCAGCTGGAAAGCAGCACTGATCCTGGTGCTTCTGCTGAGCCCAGAAGAAGCGCCAATCAGCTGGAATGTTGCAGCCTCTCCAGGGTCTTGTGATTTACATTCAGATGCTTGGCAACTGATTCATATTTATGACGGTCACAGTGTCCCAGGGTCATGTGAAGTGACCAAAACCTGCTGCAACCACCCAGCAGATGGTGGGGAATAAAAACCAAACACCCCCCACCCCATCTCCGCTGCCAATCCTCAACAGAAATGCTCACAACAATGAAAACCTCGGACAGGAGGAAGAGCGCACCTCCAGGTGGGCAGGCAGGTGTCTTGCTCGGCTGTGGCTTGGGGGGCACTTTTTTAAGTGCCATTGTAACATCGAACAGTCACTAAGCGAACTGTTGTAAGTCGAGGACTACCTGTACTTCATCACTTTTTTCCTTTTGGGGGGGTCATCAAGTTTTTGACACCTTGCTAGGCGACTGGTGGTACTCGGATGTTGCCATATCCTAAAAGTGGTACAATGGGTGAAAAGGTTGAAAAGCCCTGCTCTAAACAATTGGATGTGAAGAAAAATACAAAGTACAACTATTTTCTTTGTCAATGTGTGCGTTTTTTCCCCTTTTGAGTATAATCTTGCTGACAAAATGCACCCATCCTCAGCAATTGTCCTTTTGATTAAATTCTGTTTCAAGTTTTCATTCAAGAGCAATATAAATAATATAGGAATTTTCAGTTCCCTTCTTTTGGTTTGAACAGTTACCCTGCATGCATATTGAGTTTAAAGTATCTTGAGAAGGAAACATTTGCTTGATCCAAGAAGAAAGGTTTTCCTTGCAATCTAACACTGGAAGCAAATGAATGTATGTGTATCTTAGACTGGGAAATCAAAGCAACTCCACATTCTATCAGTCCTTTCATTATCTAAAAGCAAAAAGCAGACATACAGCACCATGTAATTATTTTAATTTTAATGCTATGCTTCTTGTAACCACATAGTAAATTGCTGGAATGTTTTCAATCTGTTCACTTCTCTGGATTTGAAAATATAAATCATCTTAAGGCAATTGCCTTGTGAGTGAATCCACTGGAAAATAGGCACCTTCCAAGATGAAATGAGTTGAGCATGTCATTGTAAAACCAAGTCAGCTGAGAATTGAATGCTGCTTGAGATGTGGGATGATTCTTTGCCCATATTACTCATTGCAGGATTTTAATAAAATGAAGGGTCTCTTTTAAGAAATCTAAAGGCTTTCCCCCTTTCTTTGTGGTTCTTGAATTTATATTGCCTTATTCTTTTCCAGTATAATTTTGAATTTGTCTAATGATAATTTCATATCAAAAGTGAATAGAGCCAAAAGGAATAAATGAAAGGATTTAACAAAGTACAGTAGAATGATTGTTGAACACAAAGGATAACACAGAGCTGAGAAGCTATTCATGGAACAGTGATACACTGAGGGCAGTGTTTGGAAACATTGGCATATTAGTGCAAGCAAAATAGAAGGGAGATGGTCCTCTTTTTGTCCCACATGAATTCAGATTATAGCTGAGCTGCTTCCCAGGATTTTATAAGTTATGTTTTCTATCCCCATTAAAAAGTATTAAGAAGTCCCCCCATGTTCTTCTGAATTGAGGTTTTTTTTTCCCTGGAGACTGAATTGCTTCATTCCTGCCAGGAAGACTTTGATTCAGGCATCCCCTGGCAAACAGCTACCATCACCGCTTTGCTCCCAAATTCCTACGGGGTAATAAAGCCTATGCCTGCTTATTCAGACATAAGTTCTACTTTGTTCAGCAAGTCCTACTTCCAAGTAAGTATGCATAACATTAGAGTCTAAGGCTAAACAACAAAGCCTTTCTTCTGTTACCTTGTTAAATTATTCTCCACCCATCTTGAACAGTTGAAAAACTATATAGGCATCTAATGTTCTTCCTCTATCTTACTTTTATTGTCTTTATTCCCAATTTCTGCAAGTCACCTAATTCTATACAGGTAATCCTCAACTTACAACAGTTCATTTAGTGACCATTCAAAGTTACAACAGCAATGAAAAATGTGACTTATGACCCTTTTTCACAACTATGACCTTTGCAGCATCCCCATGGTCATGTGATCAAAATTCAGATACTTGGTCACTGGCTCATATTTACAGTCGTTGCTGTGTCCCAAATTCATGTGATCTCATTTTGTGACCTCCTGACAAGCAAAGTCATGGGGAAGCCAGATTCACTTAACAACTGTGTTACTAACTTATCAGCTGCAGTGATTAACTTAACAACTGTGGCAATAAAGGCCGTAAAATGGGGCAAAACTGACTTAACAAACGTCTCAGTTGTGCTCGTAAGTTGACGATTATCTCTGAGACATTTCAGAATAGGGGGAAAATGGTAGTTTAATTCCTATAAACAAAAACCACTGAAAGTTTGGTTTGTCTGTTTCCATGATCCTGATGAAGTGATTGGCATCATACTGTGTCAATATTAATTTTACTTAGTAAAACAAGCATTCTGATTCAGTACAGGCATATGCACTGTGGTTTAACCAAAGCAAGTGAAACATGTGATTTGAATCAGCAGATAGATTGATTATTCTCTGCAATTGGAGAAGCAAACCCAGACCAAGAAAAAGAGATCAACAATATGCCATATAATGTCCATGTTATTATTATGTGTTGGCACAATTGCTCAATACAACCCATAATGTACGTGTATGGCCTAGAGGTTAATATAGCTGCCTAACATGCAAAGCAGCCCAGGTTCGAATCTCAGAAGGGTATGGCTGGCTGATGAGAGCTAAATAGCTCAAAATAGCTATACTAGTCTCCCTTTAACTCTTTGTCGGCAAAAATCCAAATTGAACATATACATGTATATGTGTGTGTATCTGAATCAGCAACCAGGATTTGAAAAACCTAACTAGTTATCAAATCATGAATAGGAAATGGTAATTCAGGGAAAGTGGATTGGGACGTGCATGGTTTTATAATTTTAAATAGGTACATATACTATAAATACAAAGCAGAACTGCCAACAAAATATTGCAACATAGAATGCTTTCACAGGGAATCTCAATTTGGCATGCTGTTTTTCAGGAGAAAGAAAATTCACTCCAATAGTTTCTCTGGTTCAACAGCTAATCAACATTATGGGTTCACTTTGTATCTGTCAATGTTCTGTTTCCCTTTTCTTTCTCTTCCTCTCTCCATTCACGTTATTTTTCCCTCTCTAAAGATTGTTCTGCAAAACTCTGAACTTCTGCAATAGCCAATTTCTACCTTGTGTGCCTGGATAGTGCTCTTTTGGCTACAAGAGGAATCTAGAGCATCCATAGATAATGAGCCTTATGAGTCTGTCATTAGTAGACATGATTTATTTTTAGAAGAGGCAGAGTGATTGACTTCTCCCTCTACCCACTTACAGAACTCAGGGTGTGGCAAACTGGCTATATCTTGTGCTCAACTCACATTTCATGCCAAAACTGATTTCTTCAATTCTCCGTTAGAGCGCATTGAATGGTTTTGAAACTCAAAATGGCATATCTATTCTATATTCCCTCTCTTTAAAAATAATGATGATACACAGACTGTGAGTGGAGAAGCAGGAAAATAGCACCAGAGGCATTTTTGCTGCATTAAGATTCTTCTTCTCTCAAACTGGCTAACAGATGATGCGCAAAAATGGTGGTTAGCTAGACTCTATCTTAATTAACTCACTATAAATGAAGGTTGGGAATTCTTGTATCCCGATTACCAATGTTAAAGATACTTTTCTAAATTTGGGGCAGTTGTTGCTTCCTTGATCTTGCCCAGGTGTGCCCTTGTTCTTCCCTCCACTTGTTGATTGTTTTCCCTGGAAAAACAAATAAAAAGTGGGGGTTTTTTGTAGGGATACAGCAAAGCCACCCCTCTGAGTTGCTAGAAAGCAGCAGAGGGAAGGCAGAAAGATGCCACAGTGCTCTTGTGTCAGGGTCTGAAGAAACCTCAGGAGTCAGGAAGGATTGTGGGCTTCTGCCAAAGGGGAACTACCTCCCTGAATCTCAGCTTCAGAGGAAATGCAGCAAATCTGTCCTCTCTGATTTTTTTTTATGGAGCAGTAGCTGAACTGATTAAAGTTAATTGGCTCAACATGTCAAGCCTGCCAAAAGCCCTACAGCATCATGGGAAACAACAGGGTGCTTCAGATTCAGAACCAGTGCTGCCCTTGTTTTTGTTTTTTTAGAAATAATTATTATGAAGATTATTTTAAAGGAAGGTTTAAACTAATACAAATGAACACAATATAGGAAAAAGAAAAGAGAAAATGAAAAAGAAATCAAAGAGAAGCTAAGAGTGCAATAAGGAAAAAAAAGAAAAATAGAAAAGAATGTAAAAAGGAAAAAGAGAAGTAGCTTATAATCTTTATAGCAGTTATGCAGTTACAAATTCATCTCTTACTCCTGCTATGATGACAACACAGTTCTTTTCCTTCTCTAATCTAACCTGTCCAATCAGCAGAGACATAAATCATAAGTAAAACTTTTCTGTTTTACACAAAAAGTCTAAAAGGGAAAATTCTGTGCTGTTCTTAGATGTGGAAGTAACTTTCTCATGCAACTTCAGGTGAATTAAGCTGCATTGGTTATTACTGGTTTGCTCTTTTAAATGTATTAGAATTATTTGCTGACTTATTTACATTACCACTGATTTTGGTATTGATCAGCCTGGAATCACAAGCATCAAAATTATTTTATTAATTAAATACTATTGATATTACATTATTATTCTATTGCTTTATTAATAAGAATACAATACATCATCTAACACAATTGTGAGATAATAAAAATAAATTCTGTATATAAAGCAATAAATACACACAGTTTTCAAATTTGCATGCAATACTGACACTTGATCTTCCTCCAGGTCATCTCCCTTTGACTAACCTGTTTCACAGGATTACACTGAAGATAAAATTGTGAAAGTTTTTGCTTGTTTGTTTGTTTTAGACCATGCTGCTGCATCTGGTTAATATGAATGAACAATTTATCTCCCAAAACTTTTCTAAGATTCAACATATTTCTTTATTTGAAGCCTGATTATTTATCGGTTTCAAATTTCTCTTAGTGCTCTTGCACAGTGTGGTGAGGATGATCCAAAGTCAGATAACATGCTTAGAAGGTGGTTAAGGCCGGAGATAAAGGAGTGGTGGCCGTGGTCATCCATGGGAGGTGGGGTGGATAATGATCACGCTATCAGATCTGCCATGTCGCTGCTTCAGCCTTGCTTCACTGATGGCATCCTGCTATAAAGCATGAGGGGAGGGGAGCTGTAGGGAGGGGGGATGATAGAAAACACTCCAAGATCCTGCCAAAGACATCAGTTGAATGATCCAAGGACACAGGCATGGGAACGGCCCATCAAAGAGGTGCCAATCCTCAAAACTGTTACCAAAAACAACTAATTTGAATTTTATTGAACACTAGGGAGATGACCAGGAGAACAGTTAGGGAGAGACCAAAGGGGAAAACAACCTGGGCTTCTGCAGGAGTCTTTAGATCTGGCTTTCTAACGCTGCAACCACTTGGCTTTAGTAAAAGTTTATCTTTCTACAAATGGAGTTGAGGACCTTTCTTTCCTAAACGACCAAGCTGGGGTAGACCTTGTTGTGTTCCTTGTATTCCCCCCCTTAATCCCCTATGCATATCCTGATCACCCATTAAGGGTGATTGCCCTTCACCATTGATCGCCCATTAAGGGTGATTGCCCTTCTCCATCTGCATGCAGTTTCATGCCCGTTGCTGGTTGGCTAACTAGCAACGGGGTCTCCGTTGCTGGTTGGCTAACTAGCAACGGGGTC
>NW_015386861.1:24645-52718 GCF_001527695.2 Protobothrops mucrosquamatus | reverse complement strand
GGGTCTCCGTTGCTGGTTGGCTAACTAGCAACGGGGTCTTGCCAGCCAATGGAATTGTGTGATTACAAGCCAGGGGAATCCCATAAAAGAGGGCTCCCCTGGCCCAGAGAACCAGTCCGGATTTACCTTATGCCTTGCCAATAAACCAAGAGCTGACTGTCACTCGACTCGTGTCTTACTGCCTGCGCGATCTAACAGACTTGACACACAGATCCTTGATGGCATCATCCCCTATATGGACTAACTTATGTACCTGCACCAGATGTCAGGTGGAAGTGTGTAATGAAATCATTGGCACGATGATGTCATTTTGCAGATTTTATTTATTAATCAAATTTATAGAGCCACCCATCTCATAAGAGGTGACTATGGGCAATCAATAAAAACAATACGTATATTTAAAGCAAAACAAATATTTTAAAAAATATAAAAAGCAACATAAATAAAGATGAAAAAAATTACAAGCCACAAACAGAGAATGAGTGCATCCAGCCTTAACAGAGGAACCATCTAAATAACTTTCCAATTCCTGGTCTTTTTGCAAATATCATTTTGGCATCCTCAGGATTTGCTGGTATGCACTTGCACGCATATCAACCAGACACTCTTGGAAGAAATAAAGAAAATAACAGAGCACTGCCTTGTCTTATTCATATGTCTTGAAACTCTTCAAACTTTTAAAAGATTTTTTTTATTTTACCTGTATTGTTTTCATAAATAACTCAAAGCAGCAAACATACTTAAATACTCCTTCCTCCTATTTTCCTCACAATAACTCTGGGAGTTGAATTGGGCTGAGAGAGAATGACTGGTCATCCAGTCATTCAAACCTAAGAGAGACCAGAATTCACAGTCTCCCAGTTTCTAGCATCCTGCCTTAGCCATTAGACCAAACCGGTTCTCCAGTTTGCCTCACCACTTGTAAAGACTAGCCAGTACACTTTAACACATGATTAGAGTTTGGTGGCTATAACTGCATCCTGCTACACATGAATGATTTTCTGTTTTTAATTTTTAATTTAGAAGTTGAATTTCAAAATTGGCGGCTGGAATTATCTACCGATGGATGGATCCGTATGTTTAAACTTGGCAGGTTCCTCGATTCAACCGGATGCCTCTGAGAACAATGACAGAAAGGTGAGATTCAAATTAGAAGAAGGGACAGAGAAGAAGAGACCCGTCTAACTCTGAAAAAGTCAATGCGTCTGACATGCAAATGTAGCCATAGAAAGCAAACAAGACAGCTTAATTGTTTGTTGCTCTAAGGGAAGGAGCTAAACCCAGAATTAATTTGGCTCCGCTCGTGAAGCAATCCGTTTGCTCTGCTTAATTCTGGCAATTAAATAAGTTTTCTCAGACACAATTAACATGTAAATCAGCCGCGGAGTGAGGGGCACGTTGGAAGGAAACGGGAAAAACAAGAATAGGAAGCGGGGCAAAGTGGCATCTTTCCTCTTGCGTGGATCCTCCTTGGCCGCTAGGGGCGCAGATGACTTTCTGAAGGAGCAGCTTCAGATAAGCGGCAGTCAGTCAAGTTTTCTTGGCGGGCGGGGCTGGGATGCTGAAGGATTAATTTATTACTGCTGCTGCTGCTGCTGTTCCTGCTGTTGGCTGGGCTGATTGGCTTCGAGGCAAAGACGGATTAACCCAGCCAGTAGCTGTTAGACTGCGATTTGGGTATACGGTGGGGAGGGATGGGGGGGGGGTGGAGTGGGAAGGAAGGCGTGGGAAGGTCCAGACAGATATGGCAGAGATCCCCATGAAAAGATTGCGACGGGATGGCCGTTCCGGGACGTATTTGATTAGCATTCTCCACGCACGCAACTGTCTGCGTATGGCCGGCAGGGCTGGCACGTCGATAAACGCTGCCATTTGCCTGCGAGGGCAGTGCTTACCCCGGGTTGGTCAGCATCGCCAGGAGTATCGCCCGAGACCGAGAACTTAGCCAAAAGACGGTCTCGCTCCGGCACATCGGCTCCTCATTACGTGATGAGCCCGCCCTGTTCCTTATGGGGGGGGAAAAAAGACGTCCTGGAAGCAGAGCAGCCCGCATTCGCATTCGCATTCGCACTAAGGCTTCGGTCAAGAGTTGGACCAGTCATTGTAGGCGCCAAACTTTTGTCGAATCGATATTAAAGCATCACTGGTGTAGCGTCCCCTTCTGGCAAAAGCGGCGAATTGCAAGAGGCAAAATTACTATTTCTCTCCCTGGGCGGTAGGACTTTCGCGGTTACGTGGAATGAAAATACACGCGTATGCCGCGTCCTGACGATCTCTGAGCGTTCGAGTGCGCGTGACCGGACGGGAAGAGGTTGCGGCAGAAAGCTTTGGTCTCCCTGACTGCTTCTCGATTTCTTCAGCGACTTCAGTTGTCGTCCGCTGATCCTTCGCTGGGCAGGAGCAAAGCCCGGCAGTTCTGTCCCCCGCCCCGCCCGTTTTATTTCTTCAGGACCGGATAGACCTTTTTCGACGGCTTTTCCCTCTGCAAACTCCTTCGCAAACACATTTGAGTTAACCTCCGTTTTTTACTCCTTTGTTGACACGCTGTCGCGTTGAGCCGCTAAAAGTTTTATTACAGGCAAGAAAAAAAGTCGAGTAACTACGGCACGGACAGATAAGGGAAGAAAGTTAATTTTTTAACTGCTATGGACCAGTTTTCTAAGATTATTTTAGGACAAGTCGTGCTGCTTCCTCGTCAATAGATTTTTTTTTTTCCTTTTAAAAACAATGGCTGTGCATTTTATTTATCTTGTATGGTATGTATTGCAATAGTGCGCGCGCACACGGACGCACCGATGTCCCAGGGATGCTTCTGAGCTCAAAAGCTCTTGGTCGGGGGTGAATGCGAAATGGTCAGCCAAAGTATTATTCCAGAGATCTTTATATCGTGAAGACTTGCACGCCCTTATTGGTAAGTCATCTCATGGAAATACCAGTTCATGTGCATGCGTGGGATGCTTAATGTATATAATATTGTAGAGTTAAGTCTTCTAGTTACGATGGGATTGTCGTTGCTTTAATTTTACACGTGCCTCTTGCGCTTTGTTCTTTCGGATGATTTCTTCAATCTTCGGTACGGTACCGTATGCTTGTTTGGAAACATTTCCATTTTTAAAAAAAAAAAAAAAAATCAAACTCTTCTTTACAGTTGTTTAAAATAAAACTATTCTCTAAAAACCTAGCGCTTTAAATCTTCAAGTTATCCCAAGAGCGTGGGATAGAAAGGTACCGATTTATCACTCTTTCGTTTCTGTTGTGGCGGTGGGGAGGGTGAACAAATTCTGAAAAGAGATCTGACAGCGCCCACACCTCACACATACCTCCCACCCACCCACGCACCACAACTAACCCACTCTGTCGCCCAATCGGCATACACTCATTCATGCGCAGAAGTGGGTGTAGGTGGAAATAATTATTGGCCCGGTCCGTTTCCACGGAATCCAGCCCGGGATTTGACTCCATCCCCAGCCAAGCGGCTTTCCAGTGGCAGAAAGTATCGGGACGGAGTCTGGCAGGGAGAAGAGGCAGGGCAGGGGAGATCGAAACAAGAGAGGGAGAGTGGCGCCGCTCCGAAGTCATCCCCAAACACATTTCAATGACCAGGAGAGCTTGGGAAAAGCGCACTTTCCTGCCGGCGCACGAGCGAGGCTACTTCCCTTGGAGGAGTTTCCACAAAGCAATTTCGCCAGCCGGGAGCACTTTTGGGGAAGGGCAGGATAAGACAACGAAAAGGACTTCCCAGATCCCTCGGAAAGGGACTTGCTGGAGTGGAAATCAGAGTGGCATTTGGACGAGGAGTAACCGAAGAAGACCCTGTATTATTTTTTTTCCCGCACCTACCCTTCCCCCCTCCCCCCCCTCCAGTAGAGATGAACACACTGCGTTTGCCTTCCCCAAACTAGTACGGCTACTAAGCTTCTTTCCCCTTCTCCGTTTCCCCAAGAAGCCCCCCCCCCACGTAATAATGACAAAGGATTGCAAAGGCGAGAGTGGATCGAGTTTCGCTGAGCGATCCCCTTAACTGGATTACTAAATGGGACGCTCCATCAGCTAGTCTTTTCTTGAGGCTTCCAAATACATGCACCGACGAGGTACGTGCACTCTTCCTTCCACGCCGTTTGCCTGCGCCTAGGGATCCATGCGGGGCATTGTTCGCGAGTCGGAGGGGGGGGGGAGGTTGCGCGGCGAGGAGCTTTGCGAAGTCCTGCAAGGCTGCAGCAGAATGAGGAGCAAGTGGCGGCGGCGGCGGCGGCGGATCCAGGAAGGCGAGGCAGGTCGAGGCCACTTTTCCCACCGGCCCTCGTGCCTGGGCTCCCTTTTTTTAAGACTACGGTTGCCGGCGGGATGGAGGAAAAGAAGGGTTGCCACGCTCTTCTTTGCCCGAGCCGCCAGCGCTGCGGAATTGCTCGGGGATCGTTCTCCCTTCCCCCTCCCGCCGAAGTCCCTCTATTTTTGCAGCTTGGGGCCACTTTGTCCCGCCGGGCGCTGTGGAGGGGGAAGGCTGCTCCGCGGAAGCAGCGGCGAGCGCGCACAAGGCGCTCCCGCTGGGAAGCGCCGCCGTCGCGTTTCTGCCCGGCGCTGCCCATCCCTTGACACGAGGCTTCCTTGGGGGGCTTAGCTGGGCGTGGAGTCTTTTGTCTCCGAGACAATGTGGCAGGCGAAGGCGGCTGCGGGGCAGGTTGGCTTGCTTTAACTGAAGGCGGGGAACTTGGGGCTCAGGCGGCCCCCTCTTCTCCTCCGAGCCAACGCCTCGCAGCCTTCTTTTGACCCTCTGTTTAGTGCCCACCCTGGTCTCGGGGGTGCTGGTGTCGACTGGCGCCGCCGCCGCCCGCTTCTGGCTTTGTTTGCAAAGGCTCTGGAGCCTGGGGTTGGCGCAAGCTCGGAGCTACTCTACCCTCTTCCTCGAGGAGCGGGCGGGGGGGGAGAGTGGGTGCGTGCGAGGGGCTGTCGCTCCACTTCGCTCGGGAGACCTAAGGGGCTAATCTGAGGCAAAAGGGAATGGAAGTGGGGCATTAGTTGGATGTGTCAAGGGAAGGGAATAATGCCTGGCAGTTCCTCAGCGCCTGTCAGCCCTCGCGCCGTGCGGGGCTCTTGCCGCCACCCTTCCTTCCCTCGGCTTCTGTCGCTGGGGCAAAAGGGGGTCGCCCGGCTGGGCTCCTGTTGTCATTCGCGCAGACGCACACGCTCCGCGAACTCCGCTGAAGGGAGAGTTAATGGGGTTATTGGGCCACATGTTGGCTGACTTCCTGCCTTGGGAAGTGTAGACTGGATGTGAGGCGGGGCTCACGTTTCGTTCGCATCTCCACACCGTCGCCGCCGTCCCCCCCCCTCCTCCCCGCCCACCCGAAGTCCCGTAGCGGAGGGCTTCGCAGCTGTGGCTCTGGAGGCAGAAGAGTTATTTGGGCGGCTCAACGGCTCCAGGATCCCTCTGACTGGTGTGGGCAGGGGAACTTAGGAGGAGGGAGAGGCGAGCAGTAGAAGGAGGTGTGGTTGGAGGCGATTAGGAGCTCCTTCCATTGGACAAAGAATGGAGACGAGGAGCATGGAAGAGAGATTTCGGTGCTCAGGTAATGAACGGGGTTGGGGAAAGGGCACAGTTGTAAGGAAGAAGTAAAGGAGGCGATGCCGGAGAAAGCAACAATTGCAAAGTGGGCCTCTGGGAAAGGAATGTCCTCGTTTAGTTTGTGTGAATATTCAGTAGACGGAGCAGGCTGATCTAAAGGCAGAGAGGGAGGGTCCCTCTGTGTGTGTGAGTGTGTGTGTGTGAATATCTACATATATAAATGCACCTTGCATTCAGCTACTTTAAGATTGGTTTAACAGAAACAGAAGTTTATCAGGGATACAAGAAACAGCCTCTACTCAGTCACTGTACTGATTTTTGGAACATCATTTGGAATTATAATAATAATAATAAAGGGTGTGTCTTTAAGCATATGCAGCATCACTTTCCGTGACCCCTGGAACAATTGGTCAAACTGACCATTGGACACTAGTGAACAGGAAACCCAGAACAGAAAACAAAACAAAACAAAACGCTTTCCTGTGCATCTGTGAACCTCGTAGGTTTGTTTTCCCCTGAATCCCACAAGAGAACAGAATACACTAAGGAATTGGGGGGCAGAGTTGTGATTCCCCCTCCTCCTTAATAAAGGATTGGGCTGCACCAAATGTCTTAACTTAAGGAAGAAAGGATAAATGGAAGCAAGTCACCAATGCACTGGGGAAAGTGCAATTCTAACTGCTCTCACATTTTTTTCCAAAGCTACCTAGATTCAAAGAAAGCTGCCCATCATACCAGCAACTATCTTAAGCCAGTAGGAGACGAAATTGATGCTGAGGGCAGAAGATGGTGCTGTTGGGAAGAATTTAGGTTGTGTTTGTGTGTTATGTCAGTATGAACAGTTTTTAATTGAAAGTTTTGTGTATTAAATGGCCCGGTTGTGATTTTGCATGAGAGAAAGTGGGAGGTTTCAATCTCCTGTGAATTGTTTTCCCTGACTGCTGGTCTTTTGGAGAAATGGAAAAGAACTTGGGCATTGGGGGGGGGATCCCTTTGGGATGAACAGGGTGGGATTAAGAATGGCTGCTGGGTCATTCCGTGTAACCCAAATACAATGAAGGGTGTGGATTTCAGATCTAAGAAGTGCATTTGGATATTACCAGAAAGTTTTACTGAAAAGTTTGGATTTCTTACATAGGAAAATATGTTTGTAGAGTTCCTTGTTTTGCACAGAATATTGTTTTGGAAAAGTTTCATTCAAAAGAGAAGTAAAAATCTATAGGATTAAGTAATTAAGTTGTGGGTTTGGTGTTGTTGTTTCTCACATGTATTTATGATTTTATAAATCAATCCATCTTTTTTGCTAGGAAAAATGAGTGGATACTTATAATTGTATTTGAAAAGATCCAGATCTATGCCAAATTAATCATCAGTTTAAATATTGTTAGCAGGGATCAATATTTGGTTATGCACAACATTGTAAGAGCAAAATGGGCTTTGGGTAATTATAAATTTATAAATTATTATACATTATAAACATATCTTGAATGTAACCGCAAGTACTATGTAATTTCTGTTAAACAGAAGTAACTATGCCAAGTATTTTAGAACCAAGATTAAATATTGACCTAAAATTAAAATGGCAACATTCTCTCGCCAGCTAGTATCCTTTTATGTTGTTATTATTTGTCTTTGTGAAAGCACTGTGGAGTTTGCATTCCTACATTTATAGTTTTTGGTAGAAAAGAATCCTTCTGGTTGCCACAATCTGACAATGAACCAGGAAAGTATGAATCTATAAGTCTTTACAATGTTTGTTTAAAAATTAACTAGATGTGTTTGTGTCTATGTGTATGTGTGTGTGTACACACAGACATGTAAACATATGAATGAGGAACACTTTTAAGTGATATTTCTCTACAAGGTATAGAATATTTTTAATTGGAGCACTGATTGCTCCTAGGAAAGCTTCAAATCAAAATTCATGGTCTTCTGGGTAAGGATTTAAAAAGTAACATATAGACCATTGTTCCTTACTGTTTTTTATTCATGAAAATCTCTTCCAAAATAGTTTAATACATATAGGCTATTGAGGAGAGAACATCCTGCCAGGAAAAACTAAAATATGAAGGGCGGGGAAGGAAATATAATAGAAGATAGTTGGTTCCATTGTTTTATGCAACAAATCAAAGAAGATCTGAACCATGTGTAAAAAGAACCTAATGTCCACATATGTTGCTCATGCTTTCCATCATAAAAAAATGTTTATTTTTTTCCTAATGATTAAAGAGATGAACTTTATGTTCTAATCCACTGTTCCTGAGTGGGAAATAACTGGCAGCAGAGGAATAAAGAACAGGTCTACCAAGAATCTCCAGCTGTTTTAATACTAACAGAAATAGAGGGTATGTTTCACACAGGATATATAATTGGAATAGTTGAAGTTATGTCTGTTAAATTCTGAAGAAAAAAAGGCAGCAGGAATTAAAGGCAAGGACCTGCTTTAATTGATTTTTTTTTTTAAAAAAAAAGGTCAAATTAATGGCCTGTGATAAATTCAAAAGAAAACTCTGTTCATTAAAAGGAAATGGGCAGTCGTAAAGTTATTTGCTTCTCTGGGAAAGGAAGGGAGAAAACTGTTACTTCAGCAAGAGTAGGAAGAATCTTACATAAATGCAACAGGAAGGCAATCACATGGTTTCCTACACTGGAGGATATAAAAGAAATTCATTTGAACTCCCCTAATACATATATTACATCCTGCCTACTGACAAAAATATACTGTTATGCCACATGTAAATTCCGTATTATGCCACACGTAAATTCCGTAAACAAGTACTAATGAAAAGTTAAAGGGATAAGTTTAGTATAATATTGGAATTTTGAATGTATTATGTTCTAAATTCTTGAGAAATTAATATGGACAGAAACAAAAGAAGATGCATTCAAAACAAAAGTAATGCATTATATCTTCAAGACAGATAATAAGTGATGGGTTTAATCTTTCAAAGGCTAAAACATATGAGATTGAACAATCCTATGAATAGGAGAATGGCTACATTGAAATCAGTGAGATCAGTGAGATCGTATGCATGAAATAAAACATAGTTCACAAAATTCAAGGTTTAGAGCAGGAATAGGAAACTCTTGGTTTTCCCCAGCATCTCTTTACCTGCTTAGAGCAGTGACACAGGCCGTGAGGGTCATGTCCTGGAGGAAACACAAGGATAACTCTGGATTCTATGACCTTGATCTAATATTTAAAAAGTATGCTACTGTGAACCAGTAAGGGATGTCTAGAATCCCTGCTTCACACATTACAATAAGCCATAATATATTTTCAGTTTAGCGTGATGTGTAAATCATTCATTATGACTTATTATGGTATGTATGAGCCTGATGTAGCTTGTTCAACAAGTTATGGCTTAGTGTTTAAAGTGAAAGCAATTAAAATTGTCTTAATAAAGCTGCAGGCCATTTGTTTCTTTGGACTATAAATTAGCATATATCTCAGAACATACTTACTTGTTATCTACTTCTACTTTATAGAAACTAAGCTCCCCCGAATTTAAGTATTTTAGAATATTGATAATCTTTTCAGAATATGGAATATTGTACTCACTGTGACTTCAAACTGTTTCATGGCACTACCCAGCATATGTCAAAGCAAAGACTATTATTTCCTAGAGTATGTTTAACATGTAGGTCAGTCTGTCAGAGAGAGAAAAAACCTAACAGAATAGAAAGTGTATGACATTGGTCACCTCCTCAGTTGTTAATCTGTCTCTTGATTTTCATCTTTGCCAACATTTTCTCTATAGCAGCAGAACAAGTTAGAAGCTAGTCTTTCTTCTGCAATGTCTTTAATTAGTGGGTCGTGAAATGCTTTCAGTAATTAACTAATTACATTTCAAAGCAAAGATAGGTAAGAGATATGCTGCGATCAATTCACCTGACAAAGATACAGCTGCCTGTGGGTTTGCAGCTGCTATTTTAACCTATGGTTGCAACATGATTATTAGCAACAGGAATCAGATTTGTAACACTAGAACCTGTAGCCTTCTGGATTCTAACCTATAATCCTGTTTCACTGTTCTTAAAGTTAACACATTTTCTGTTCAAGACTTACTTGGCTACTCTTTAGCTAATTTTTCACCTCTATCTATGAAGCCTAAACTCAACAGATCCTTACTAATTATCTGTATGACTTGTAATCTATATGACACCTTGCAAAATGAATAGTTTTATAGGGTTGAGTAATTTCCCTAAGTGATTAGCACCAAGTTTAAATGAATTTGGTGAGCTTTTAGAACAACCATACATTCATTATTGTAGTATGAACTTTAAAGATTATTTTTGACTATTTTTGGCATTAACCTCAACTGTGTGAGGTTAGGACATGATTTTAGTGCATCTTTGTGTCAACAATGAAGACAAAAAGCCATAGATGCATTGCTTTGTCAATCTGAAAATTTTTCATGATAAAGGCTTGGTTTCTTTTTTTTAGAAATTGGCTTTGAACAAATATGTCAAAGTTTGATTATTTGATGCCAGTAACATTGTTTATATAACTGAATTTATCTAATTGGTTGATTATCTTACTCTTCATAAAGTAATCCAGTAAACTAACTGGATTTAAGATGAATAATTATACCATCAATTTCACTGATGGTCAATTGGCTTAAATCCAAGAACTTTGTCAAATTGTGCTGGAAGAAAGGTCAGCAGTTCTTAATCATATGATCAGGAATTTAGTCTCAAATGATGAATTAATATCTCAATTTTCTTGGTGGGTTTCTAATACTGCAAGTCTAATAATCGCAGTATGGAAAAACAAGAGGCAGATTTGTGGAATCCTCAGTTTAAAAAAATTATTGACTTTTTTAATTCATTCATTCCAGATGATTGTAATTTTCCATTGGGTTATTGAACTAGTTTAGTGTATTTATTAATAGAGTCTTAGTGGAATGTATAGTACAGTTAGCACCTTAGAGAGCAAGATGTCTCTGCTGAATTATATGCAAAATAATTGCAAAATATTTTTCTTAATAATTAATAATTATTTAAACTCCACCTTTGGGGTAGCATTGTAACAGCTTCAGTCTGTCACTAAATTAAAACACTGGCTTAATTGTTTTTTTACTAATAACTGCATACCAGATATTATGTAGTGTTCATGTTTAATGAAAAAGCATTTGGGGAACTCTTAACAGAAGCAGTTACAACTCAGATAATGTCAGGACATCCGATATTATCCTGGGCTTCTGAACCTTGCTGTGAAAAACTGAAAATAAAGTCTTTGAGATATTCAGATTGTCAGAGGATAGTAGTACATGCTTGCATGTATATACAATCTAGAAAACTTGGCATGGAGCATAAAAGCTACTAATGTTAAATTAAGAATCAGAACAGGATTTGGAAGCAAGATAATATAGATATATAGATATATATATAGTTAAGTATATGAACATGGAGACATTATGTATTAGCAAATACATGTAAAATAATCAGAAATGAAATTTCTCAATAGTCGGTTTTTGTATTTTAAATTTAACTCAAGCTAAAGTTTAATCAGAAGTATCTTAAGCACTTTTGAACTTGACAGACCCGTAACATATCAGTTTGCTGGGAAATGGCACAACAATTTAATTTTCTTGAAATCTTGAAACAATTTCACATGGAGTTTTATCACCCCCAGTATGTTTTTGTTTGGTATACTGAATAATGTAATTTCTCCTTCCCCACCCCTCAACCCATGGTCTATTTAAAACAAAATCCAAAACTAACTATGTGCATACTGAAAAAGAAATGGAAAATAATAAGCCAGCTATAAACAGAACTGACAGTTGCTGAATCTCAAGAGAAGAGACATATGGTAACTCACTGAATTCATTACTGACCTTTTCTTTTAAGAGTATTTTTAATAGTAACTATTGCTATATACAGGGTTTCGGTGCAGTGACTTGGAATTCACACTGAATACGTTGGTCTTCCCAGTTCTATTTTATAGCTACAAAGCAAAAGCTGTGTAGGAAGGAATCTATAGAAAGGTGTGGTATTATTATTTCTATATGCATGTCAGTCTGGAGACTCATCCAGCCTTCTTTTAAGCAGTTTATCTTTGTATCTATGTGCAACCATCACCCTATAGATTAGGCGTGTCCAATGCCATCCCATAAGACCATAAACATTTAACATTACTACAAGATTTATATACATTAAGTATATAATATATTTTATATGCATCCCAAGACAATTTCTCCTCACTCAATGCGTCCAGGCAAGCCAAAAGATTGGAAAACCATGCTATAGATTTTGATTTTGGCTGCCTTCAGTGGAAACCAAATACTTCAAGAGAAACAGGATATAAAAAAAAAAGGCTGATATTTTTATTGCAGGGATTCAGCCAGTCTGGGTCAAGGATATAATATTTTATAGGGTGAAATTGCGATTATCGTATTGATTATGTCCTTTAAAAACAGGATTTGTTCTATACATAATCCATGATTGCTGGTGGGCATGACAAAAAACTTTCCAGCAATTAAAATGAACACTGTTTTGCAGCTACTGTAAGGGAAAGTATTGTTTTTGTCTTTGTAATAAAATAATTAAAGGTTATACCTTGACATCAGACATCTCAATTTTCCCCTCCAAATATCACATTTCATAAAACTCTGTATCTCTTCACTGCTTGAGTCTTGATTATGCCTTTCGAAACATTTGCACAGTAGGCATCTTCTAAGGAAGAGAGAAATAAGGAAGCACATAATTTGTTATAACTTAATCATATATCTGTAAATAGCCACTTTTTATTGATAGCTTTCAAAATCATTTGCTTAATGCCAGTTTGACAGGAATCTATGCTAATTCCTCTGCCTTTCTTAAATTATAGTTTGGCTTGACACTGTCCTTGGCCTCTTCATCTATTAATCATGGAAGCTGTTTTCTTATTCAGTTGCCATAGTTTCAGTGCCTCTGATAGTGTTGGGGTGCCTTGGGAAAGGCTGAAGAGATACTAAGACTTGCAAGCCTTGCAGTTCTGGCTGTTGTGTGGCTCTGAAAGCACAAAAAAAAACATATTCTAACATAATTCAGCATTGGATTAAAAGAGGCAACTTCTGGATATGTCTCTCTGGACCTTGTTATGTGCACAACCAGCTGATATTTACTTCAGGATCTGCTTCTTATCAGTTCAGAGGGTAATGATTGCTTTCCTGGACTGAAAAGGAAAGACACTTTTTTCTCTTAAATCAGGGGTGTTAATGAATATTTGCATAAACTTGGGCTTACCAGGTGAGCTCGATAATTTATTTCAGAAGGTTTTATGCCTATTTACCATGATAGAGCATCATCATTTGATACGGCAAATTTTAAGCTCACTTGAACTATTTTCCCACAGCAAAGAACATTTGGCTGGCATCTGTGGCTGTTTCATTTGTCAAAGTTGAAAGAAAACTGAACTTCTTTCTGACACCTCAAGATATTACATTAATTGGAAACATCTTTTGGTCCATCCATCTTTTCATACTTTCTGCACATTCATTTCCAGTTTATAAGCTACCTGAAGCTTTGACACTGTCTTATAAAGCAAATAGTGTTTTAGATATAGGAAGATCAATCTGGAGAGATAATCCCAAAATAGTAATTCTTGCACCTTTTAAAAATAATTCTTGCACCTTTTAAAATAATTAAGAATTCTTGATTTAGCTTAAATCCATTTCTAAAATTTCATTTAGTTTGAAAGAAATGCTGATTAACAATATTAAAGTGCTGGGGTGGTGCAGTGGTTAGAACACAGTATTGCAGGCTAATTCTGCTGACTGCCAGCAGTTCAATTCTGACCAGCTCAAAGTTAACTCAGCTTTCCATCCTTCCGAGGTCAGTAAAATGAGGACCCAGATTGTTGGGGTCAATACGCTGATTCTGTAAAGTGCTTAGAGAGGGTTGTAAAGCACTATGAAGCAGTATATAAGGTTAAGTACTAAGTGCTAGTGCTATAGATCTTGGGACTGCACTTTGAATAATAGCATTCATGCCCAGCAGGGTTGGCACAATATGCTGTCATGCCTGATCTTGCTGAACTCCAATTCCTATCACACCTTGACATCATAGCCAATAATGAGGGAAAGTGACTGCCATCCAACAATATATGGTGAGCCATCCATAACCACCATGTAGTACAAGGTAGTTCAAAGTAGTTGATGGCATCCTGTTTTAACACGAAAGGGGATGAATGCTTGAGGGATGCATAATTATACTTACTACTTTCTTCTACCAATTCTCCCTGTGAGTTCATTTTTCCTCACTGAATTTCAGCAATAGAGGTAATTTTGGTTGGTTGAAAATTATATGGGAGAGACTAGCTATGAAGATAGAAACAGCAGGACAGGGAAGTGTTCACTTGAATTTCTCTAATGTTAGAGTTGGACTTTTACTTTTTTGTGTTCTTGGAGCCATTATAAGTTTTAACACATGGAAATTCTGCAAACAAAATTTGACTGGCTATTATAAGTAGGCTTCATTTTCTTTTTCCTGCATGATAAATATTAAAAATGCATTCCTATATGTTAAAGTTGTGCAGAATTTCAGATGAGAATGTGGAAAGCTGCTTCAGGATGTGCAGGAGCATGGATTTAATACCTATAAGCAACTGAGTAAACTAAATATATATTTTCCTGGAATTGCATAGCAGCTTTACAATGCCAAAAAAAAAGATGTAGCTGTTTTAAAGAAATTCAGTTAATTCCTTAATATATGCACCTCTAGGTGCTCCAAAGCACCTCTTTGTGTTTTAATCTGAACTTCTGCACAGTTGATTTAATGCCTAATCTGAAGTTACCCCAGTTAATTCAATAAAATCAGTATGTATCAGTTGTGTATAAGATTGAATCTTAAAACTGTATGAACTCTGTGTGAATTGTAATATTGTTTGAAAGCTGTATATAATTTTCTCTGGTACAAAGTAAAGGATTTGCTTTCCCCTCAGTTGAGATGAAGATCAAAATCTGACAAATAGTTATACTGTAACTTTGCATGAATACAACCATATCGTGCTATGGGACTGGAAAACTCCCATTCACATTTGTAATTACTGAAAGTATGAAAAAGATTAAACATTTTTATTTATTAAAACCAAAGGGTCCCATATCAAGTTGAAAATAGCAAATCTAATCTGTACCTGAACAAACAGTCTAAACCAGAGTTCCCCAACCTTTTGGGCACCAGGGACCGGTTCCGTGGAGAAAGGTTTTTCTGTGGACTGGACAGTGTGTGGTTTTGTGTGCTGCCTGCATCCCACAGATGGGGCTTTGCTTGTTTGTGCAGACCAGTTGTTGGCATGCTGCGGCCTGATACCGGACTAGGGCTTGGGGACCTCTGGTCTAAACAGTATCAAACAACTAACTAGTTCAATCCTAAAACAAATGAAAGATAAGATTTTGTAGTGCTTCAAAAATGCAATTAAAATTAATTGTAGATCTTAGAGAGAAGGGAATTTATTGCACAGCTTTTATCAATTATTGTAAAAGCCTGCTTCTCATTTTGTATAGAGTTGAAACTTGAAGCAGCATATGAGAGAATGATCAATATAAGAGAATCTGTCTCTAAAACATAAGTATCTCAGGCTATACAGGTAGTTTTCGACTTACAACCACAATTGAGCCCAAATTTTTTGTTACTAAGTGAGACAATTGTTAAGTGAGTTTTGCCCTATTTATGACTTTTTTTGTCAGAATTGTTAAGTGAATCATTGCAGTTGTTAAGGTAGTAACAAGGTAGTGACTCTGTCTTCCCCATTGACTTTGCTTGTCAGAAGGTCACAAAAGGTGGTCACATGCTTCTGGGACACAGCAACTGTTATAAATATAAACCAGTTGCCAAGCATCTGAATTTTGATCATGTGACCAAGGGGATGCTGCAACAGTCGTAAGTGTGAAAAATAGTCTTAAGTCACTTTTTTCAGTGCTGTTGTAACTTCAGATGGTCACCAAATGAATGGTTGTAAATGAGGACTCTCTGTATTACTACCCATCCATCACCTTTAGTACAATACTATATATATAGTATTTTAATGCTAATTTTAAAATAGTATTTTAACTGTTTCTTGCTTTATTTCTTGTTGTCCATCCACACGAAGTTCATCAAGTTTTTCTGTTTCCAGAACTTTGGCACTGTTTACCAGCCTAAGAGGTTTAGATTGAAGAAATATTTTTGCCTGTAGGACAGGGGTCCCCAACCCCCGGTCCATGGACCAGTACCGGACTGCAGCATGCCAGCAACCAGTCCGCACAAACAAGCACGGGATGCAGGCAGCACACAAAACCACCCTCCAGCACACAAAACCACCCACACAAAACCACCCTCCACCCTCTCTCCATGGAACTAATCCCTGGTGCCCAAAAGGTTGGGGACCTCTGCTTTAGGGAACCATTGTTCTTGAGCACACATTTGTTAATAAAAGCAGTTGTTATATGCTCAGTTCTAAAAAGTATATACATATCGTAGGTATTCTTGGGCTAGTTTGCTGTTTCAAAGGCCAAGTAGTAATAAGTTAAAGTTATATCACAGGCTGAAAATTGCTTTCTGTAGGGCAATTATTCAAAAATTATTGTTTTGACTTAATTTAAATAGGATCTTATTCATGTATTAAAAACAAGGCAACTATCTTTAAAATGTACTGAACCATTTCTGATTCTATGCTTGTTTTCTGCAATAAAAATTGTGTGGGAAGTTTTTGTGTTTGTGAAAGGAGCTCTCTGAGCAATCTAGGTAAATGAATAATAAAATGCTGTTAAAAGTTTGAGCATGGTGGAGTACCCTAGTACTCATTGGCTTATTCTGAGAATATGGCTTCATTATTCCTGATTGTATCATCTCTGCATTTAAGTTGGATATGTATCTGTAACAGAAACAATATCATGAAGTTTATTTATAATTTGAGAAATAACTTTTCTTAATAAATTAAGTAGTTCATTATATTAAAACCATTCAAAACACTGCTTGCATTCATCTAACAGTAGTGAAAAGAATAAATTAAGTATTTACTACTTACAAGTAATAAACTGTTGAAGGAAAAGTCTTCATCATGGTTCAGTCCAAGCAGGGAATAAACAACATGGCGACTGCTTTAGAAAGAAGGTTGCAGTTTATTGAAGAGGAGAGCCAGACAGAAAGATGGCTCTGGAAGAAAAGAGAGCAAGCACATGTAGGGAGTTGGTTTTTATACCCTCTGGAGCCTTTTGTTTGGAGTTGTTCCTGTGGCATGAACTTTGACCTGAGTCTGAGTGTGCCCTTTGGCATCTGTGGGTTAATCCTATCATGTCCTGTCTTAGAGTTTGGGTGGGGTATGTAGATTTTAGGTGTCTTTGTCTTCCTAAGCTTCTAGCTGGGGGCCTTCAACCTTCCTGGATTGTTTACATCTGCATTTCTACAGAGCTGGTTTCTGCTTGGGGGAAGGGACACTTGGGACTATTAAGAAAACTGGGCATGCTTTTCTGCCTTTTTAAAATCCTTTGAGAAAATATATTTTTCTGCCCTTTTAATATTTCCTTATCTGGGAGGCTGACTTCCCACAAAACCTTTGCACTTTAGACTCATTCAACCATGTAAATGAGAAATAAACTCAATAAATTTGATTTAATATTTATGGTTCTCTTTTCTAGAAAAATGACTGGAACATAATTCCAGAAGGATTGTCTGGATAAGGCTGATTTTTAATAGAAATAAAAGCATACTTTTTCCCACTTTATGAATTTGAACAAAGGGAGGAATCAGCTTTAATTTTAGCTAAGTACTAATGTAAAATAATTTTGAAGCCACTTTTTGTTTTTATTATGATGTTTAAAGAAGAAAAGGGAACCTTTACATATTATTGTGTTCCTAAACTCAAATTTGCCATGGTGATATTGTATTAATGGAACTACTATAGAGAAGCAATTTATGAATCAACTAAAAAAGTGTTCCTCTTGGTAGTTCTGTATTTACATACAGAACTACCAAGAGGAACACTTTTTTAGTTGATTCATAAATAACTCTGGCAAGAAGGGAAGAAACACCATGAAAGGGAATCTACAATTTGTCAAATTGCAAATTTATAGCAGAAAATTCAGTATTTCTGTCATAATCACTATTTTTGCCTAAAGCTAAGTTTAAAATTATACCAGGTTTGTGTTTTTCATTGTAAGGGTTGAAAGATTATTATTTTTTTCTAGCAACAGCAAAACACTGTTATGTAAACTTTTGCAATAATTTTATTATCTTCAAGGTGTTTCCTTTTTATTTTAATGAACAGAAGTTCAGCACTGCTTTTATTTCCTTAGAAGAAACATGTAATGTTGTCGTCCCAACCTTTCACCTTGATTGGCACATAAAACCAAGACATTTTGCCAAGTTATCTCCTTCTCTAACTGGAAAAGGTTGTTGTTGTTTTTCTTTTACAAACAAGTGCATTTCCAGTTTCCATTATTAAGTAACCCAAGTGCAATCTGAAGATTGGGACTATTCACAGAACCTTTGGATTATTTGCTTTGGTTATAGAACTCCGGGAAGGAAAAGGAAAGGTTAGTAATGTTACCCTTCCTGTTTCTCCTTTGCCTTGCTCAAAATATCATTTTCATGCTACCCAATTTAGAAGAGTATATAATTTCCCAATATAAAGGGAGGTTATAAATTTGGTGCACCAGAAAGAGACAACTATCCTGAAAAAAAATCATAAACCTCTATCAAAGAAGGGATTTGTTTAGATTGTGTTTATTAAAGCAGTAAAACTTTTTATAAATGAAACTGCATTCCCGGTCTCAAGCCGTATTATTTCACCTTTAGCAAGTGGTTTAAAACTGTATTTGCCAAATATTTTACAAAACGTTATTTTTATCTGTTCTTGTGGGAGAAGTGCTGAAGGTGACATCATTTGCAAAAATATAAATAGCACCTAACACAAGTATTGTTGGTGACAGAAAAAAGAATTATCTCCAAGTAGCTTTTTTATATGTGTCATAGTGCTGGAAATTAGTGTGCCTTTTATAGGAAGAGAACAATGAACATTATAGTGTTTATGAGATCAATTGCAAGGATTTAAACCATTATGTGTGATGGCTATAATATTAAGGTATATGAATGATCTGTAACTTGCAAAAGAGATGCAATATAAATTTAGGAAAATATGGGAGAGGTCATAAAGTTCATCCAGTGATGTAATAGTAACAATTTTTATACTAGGGTTGGACATACAAATATTAGGAAGCTTTCTTATATTAATTAGATTCCATATCAAATAAGTCATAATATGGTTTGTTTGGTTTTAACATAGAGTGCTTAGAAAATCCAGCAAATTGTGACTTGGTAAGAGGGGAGTTTTACTCAGGTATTATATCTGGGATCTTCATTGTGTTCTCTGAGATCTCCTCTCTCAAATTTGCCTTTTTAAAAAAAAAACTCTAGTGCTTTTTTAATGTTTTGATGTGAGACTCAGTCTGGGTATTTTCCTAGATTATGATAAATAGCATTAAGGAAAGGGTTGAAAACTTGTAAAGAGAAAGTATTGGTGATAAATTGATACATGTTAGTTTTCACCAAGCACATTTACCAGCTAAGGAGTATGCAAAATAACTAAAGTGGCCTCACCCTTCAGCAGAAAATAAAGACCCCTCAGATATGAAGGCACCTTTCAGTAACAGTCAAAGAAAGATGGAGCTTTACATCAGGGGTCTTCAACCTTGGCAACTTTAAGACTGGCTGAGGAATTCTGGGAGTTGAAGTCCAAAGTCTTAAAGTTGCCAAGGTTGAGGACCCTTGCTTTACATCATCCCAGGAGGACAACTTTTACCCTCACTTTCATAAAAGTAATTATTTTGCAGTAGGCCTAATTAAATTCAGTGAGATCTATTTCTGAGTAAATATATATAGATTTGAACTATCAATTATGTTGCTTCCTCAGGGAAATAGAAGTTGCAGTCCTAGTACTCTTTAAAATTCCTCTTGGCATGAATGGACTTGAATAGATTTTGCTGTATCTCAATATTAAATTAAGATTAATTTAAGAAGGAAATAGGGAGTCAGTATTATGCTTTCAGCAATATTTTTCTAAGTTCATAACAATTCTGAAGTGGCTTGAGGTAATAGTGATTTAAAATCAAGAATGTATTTATAATGTAGTTTTTTTCTGCTTTAGATTTTAAAATGCAAGTGTCCAATATTATTGCATGCCTTTTTCCAGCTGAAATTTAATTTAGGATTTTGTTGACTGGTGTAATAAAAGTGCCAAGGAAACAACCATCTGGATAATGTTTATCTAATTATATGGTATTACTTGTTGAAAATCCAGGATTTAAGACAAGGGGGGAAATCTATTTTTCTTTCTCCCGGCTGCCCTCTTGTGATAACTGGTTTCATTGCAACTTCTTTAACAAGTTAGATCAATGGTGGCGAACCTATGGCACGGGTGCCAGAGGCAACACTCAGAGCCCTCTCTGTGGGCACGCGCACCGTCGCCCCAATCCTAGGCCTTCAGCTGGGTTTTATAAAACCTTTTCGCTTTAGGCCTCCACCGCCGTGTGCAAAAAAAAAAAAAAAAGGTTCAATCAATCAATCAATTTCAACTTTTCACGGGGAAAAAAAAGATCTTGCAAAGTTGGAATTGATTGATTGAACTTTTTAGTGCCACCCAGTCTGCCGTTACCACCGCAGCCATGCCCACCCAATGGGCCACGCCCACCCAATGGGCCACACCCACCCGGCACCCGACAATGTATAAGTGGGTTTTGGGTTGCAGTTTGGGCACTCAGTCTCTAAAAGGTTCGCCATCACTGAGTTAGATGCTTAAGAATATAGTTTAAATTAAAAAATGTGCATATAGTATTTTTGAAATTAATTATTTTTGAAATGCATTCTTATGATGTTTATATCTAAAAAAGAAAGTATTTTACAACTTTTTGAGCAGAATGTTTAGTTATGCATTTTGAAGTGTACAAAGTAATTTTTTCCCTTTTAACAATAACATTAATGCTAATATAGAACTTGTACAATTCAATCTCTGGGTTTTTTTATTCTCATTAAAGTCTGAAAATTAAATTCAACCATAGTCAAATGCTTTTAAAAATGACACCACAGGAAAGCTCGCTCAACCTTTAAATAACAATTTTCTTGGCACACTTGAGGGTAAAAATTACTCTTAAGATATTAAACAGTTCCTGGAAAAATCCCAATTCTCCTGTTCACTGAAACAAAGCATAGCTTTATTGAGTTGAAAAAAAAAATCTTTTTGTTTAAGAAATGTAGGAACATTTTCAAGTATGTAAAACAATTGCCCAGTAAAAAGAGAGTTATGCCTACTTCCTATGATACAAGAAGCCTTGTCTATGATGGGCAGTAATATAGTTTTTCTCTTATTTGTTAACTACAATTCACATAATTCATTTCAACTGTCCAAATAGAATGGGACTGTATAACATGCTGTCCATAACACACCAACAACTGCATTTGTTATGCAAATGTAATTTAAACACACCAACAACTGCATTTGTTATGCAAATGTAATTTAAAGAACAGAATATGGTATATGAAACTTAATGGAAGCAAAGTTAACTTTCAAGAATAAAGATTGGCTAATGCTAATATTATTAGTGAGAAGTAGATATAGATTTCTTTTTTTTCATTATCTCAGGCTTTTAATTTTGATTTAGTATCTTTTACATTGTTTACCCCAAAATCAAATAATATGATGGACATGTATGTATATAAGGAAGGTCAAACTAAAGCGGTTCAAATGGTTTAATGGAATATATGAAGCTGGTCAATTATTTGAATGAATCCTGATTAGTTAACAGGATACAATGTGGGCTGATGTTAAAAAGGGGCAGTTTATGGAATCAGTACTAGGTAGATTCACACATGCATATTAAGTTTGGAATGGGACAACTCGCCGCAGCCAACTCACCGTGGCCAACTTGCTGCAAGACAACTCGCCATAGGACATTTTGCTGTGGGACAATTTAACAGTTCAGTTTAATTATTTTAAATAAATAAAAAAATATTTTAATTTTTGTCATTCACATTTCATTCTGTTCCTCCTTTTGCATCCTTTCTTTAAAGATTTTATTCCACTGTTTCTTTGATATCAGTGTAACTCTTATCCTGCGGCAAGTTGTCCCGCGGCGAGTTGGCTGTGGTGAGTTGGCTGCAGCGAATTGTCATTGACCCTATTGAGTTACCCTGTCACCACTGTACCATCTCATTGGTTACAAGTAGCTAAAATTCCAAATCTTTCAGAGCTTTCCCAGATACCTTTCTAAAACGTAGTACAAAAACTATCAAGTCTCAGTATTTTATTTAAATTGAAATTGTTCATCATCACACCTTTGCTGCTATCTGGTGGTCATTTGGATTTTTGCAGACTAGATCTGATAGCTCTAACACTTCTAGGGATCTCTCCTCCGTATAAAGCTGGATTTGGAGATTGGCAAGGAAAATATGTAGTCAAATGTCTACTTAGCCTTGATGCCCCTGGATAACCCTAAACTCCTGGAATTTATTATATGTGTAATGAAGGGTAAACTATGGACATTTTACAAATAGTTCTCAACCTACAACCATTCATTTAGTGACTGTTCAAAATTACAATTGCACTGAAAAAAGTGATTTATAACCGGTTTTCACACTTACAATCCCCATTGGTCACTTGATCAAAATTTGGATGCTTGGCAACTGGCATGTATATATGACAGTTGCAGTGTCTCAGGTTTATGTGATCACCTTTTGTGGCTTTCTAATAAACAAAGGAAGCCAGGTTCACTGAACAACTATGCTACTAATTTAACAACTGCAGTGATTCACTTAACATAGGGGTCCCCAATCCCCGGTCTGTGGACTGGCACCGGACCGCGGCATGCCAGCAACTGGTCCGCGCAAATAAGCAAAGCCCCATCAGTGGGATGCAGGCAGTACATGAAACCATGCCCCCTCCGGTCCACAGAAAAACCTCTCTCCGTTGAACTGGTCCCTGGTGCTCAAAAGGTTGGGACCTCTGACTTAACAACTGTGGCAAGAAAGATCATAAAATGACACCAAGCTCACTGGACAGCTGTCTTGCTTAGCAATGGAAACTTTGGACTCAATTATGGTCGTACGTCGAGGGCTGCCTTCATATATTTAAATACTTATGCAAATTGATAATTTTAACAATTTTAAATTCATTTTAATATCAAATTATCAGTCAAAGACCTTAATAAACTTCCATCCATTCATTCATAATATCACAGTGGTACAGTATATGATTAGTATTAAAAATTGAAGTTTTTTTCTGTTCAAACGTATAGGGTTATTTGAAGATTTTCCTTTTAATTTTCTATATGTTTTTGGGAGCTTATTACGCAATGTTCTATCAACCCTATTAAGTTCTGTTTTACTGTTTTACAGCAAGTACCTGGTTTTGCGCCTGTTTGTGAAAAATCTTCATTCAGTCCTTTTACCTACCTAGAAACCAGACTTTCAAGTCAAGCATTTCATTTGTTTACATTTGAAAGATGTGTTAATTAATAATCTCGGCACATGAGAAAGCTTAAGAACAGTAATTATGCAGTCTGAAACATGTCCCAGTGCCAACAAAAGCCTTTATAACCATTGACTCTGTAGCCCTAGGCAACACCGCTCTTGCCCTGTTGTTAACATCACTAGACTAGAAATAGGATGTGAACAACATCTTATCTAGATAAGGGTTGACAGAAGACAGACTTCATGAAATGTAGGAAATTTAAAATAAACACTTTGGATTACTAGCTTCCCAGACAATGAGTCCAAAGTCTTGTAATATAGCTTTATGATTGCTGGGAACAGTGGTAACAAAAAGATTTGCTTTACCTTCAGAGATCCCAGGTTCAGTATATGATATTTTTAGTAGAAAGGATAAGTACCAGTAAATGAAAAATATCGTTGTCAGTGGCACCGGAGAACTGCTTTAAACTGAGCTCTCAAATCTCCTTCCAAGAATGCCAGTTTTGTTTCTATATTAATGATTTCCCAAAAACTATTAAGAAGCCTATTGTTTTAAAATAGGGTGCTTCTGTATAATTTAATTAGGTTTTTTTCTTTTGCTTTCAGAATATTTTAAAGCTTTCATCATTGTTCCATTCTATTTCCTGCTGTTTTTTGTGTTTCAATATATAATATTAATTTTTAAACTTGAAAGTTGTATTGAAGCATTAGTGAGGCTGAAGCTATCTCTATTACTATGGTCCTGGAATTTGTACCTATTTTTATGGATCAATGACTGTTCTCTAAATGGCCTGATGGTGGTTTATTCTAAAAAAATGTCAGGGTCGAAAGAAAAGTGTATGTGCGCGTATCACATAGATTAAAATTTCATATTTGCCTAATAAACTTTGCATGCAATGGGGCAAACTATTGTGATCTATCTTATTTCATAAATGACAGTGTTATGCAAATGACAAATACCCATGGTATTTATTTCATTTACATAATACTGATTCAGTGGACAATATGGTAATGGATACCTTCTTCCATTCTCCCATTATAATGATGTTTTAGCACATGTATGTTCGTGAACAAAAATAACTTCCTCACTGTTGGTATTTTAGATGTTTTCAGCTCAGGAAAACTTTAATACCTACCACTTTTAAGGGAAATTAACATAATCTACAATGATGATGATGGTATCCATTCAGTCATGTCCAATTCTGAGCAATTCTATGGGCCAGGTCTCTTTCACATCTTCCAATCTTGCACTACTTCTTTGAGTTGTTCTGTGCTCTGGCTGGTGTCATCTGGTGTCCAGCTACTGTGTTCTTTGATAGCCTGGTTCCTTTTACTGCTAACTCTTCCAAGCATAATTGCTTTCTTCAATGAATTCCCCTGAGTGATAAGGCCAAAATAAGTTTTTTTATTTTGCCTTCTAGTGACAAGTTTCATGTTATACTCTCCAGTACTTGCTTATTAGTCACCTTTGCTGCCCAAGGTATACACAGGAGCCTTCTCCAGCATCACAACTCAAACAAGTCGATTTTCTTCTTGCCTTGTTTGTGCTTTTTTAAGGTCCAACAATAGGTAGCTATGGGGAATACAATAGAGCAGGGGTGTCAGACTCTCAACGTTATATGATGTGTCGCGATGTATCGCAACTTTTTTTCCATTGCCGGCAGTGGGTTGGGCGCGGTTTCGGCATGACAGATCCGACCCGTGGGCTGGCAGTTTGACACCCCTGCAATAGAATGAACTAACCTGCATTTGGTTAACAGGCTGATATCCTTGATTTACCATATTATGTTCCTCGTTCCTGTGCGGCAATTGCAATCTCATGTTTTATTTCTGGTCTTCATTCACTGCTTTGAGTGATCTGTCATCCTAGGAAATATTTCCATGCATTCTATCTCTGATCCTAACTATCAGAAAGGTTAATACTATCTAATAATTTAGGCTAAAATTAGTTCGGAGTGTTTATTACTGAGCATCATCTTAATATTTTGTGTGAACAGCTTGTCACAGTTAGCAGTAGTAGGGCTTATTTCTTTGTGCACATAATGAAAATATAGCACTTGTGTTTTGAAAACCTAGGTTTAATGCTTTGTGTGAACTCAGCTGTAATATTTTCATAGTGAAGGAAGCATGAAGAAGGCTTTACCTATGAACTGGAATTATTCTATAGGCTTGTAGCTGACTTATGTACATTGATATAATTAATAGTCCCGTGAAGTGCTTTGTAGAGCACGGGAACATAAATATGTCTGTGACTCTTTAAACCAGGCCTGATCTTTTTTCTGGATCATAAGGGCTGCTTTAATGAATTGCTCCATCTGCACTCCCATATGCTTGAAGTCATCTGTCTTCAGACCCAAAGTGCTGCACAACTATAATGATTACCCCTGCATGGCTATCCTGCTGGCATAGTGGTTAGAAAGCAGTATTGCTGGCTAATTCTGCCCACAGCAAGGAGTTCAGTCTTGAGGGGCTCAAGGTTGACTCAGCCTTCCATCTTTCCAAGGTCGGTAAAGTGAACATCCAGATTGTTGTGGGCAACATGCTGATGTTGTAAACCAGTGGTTCTCAACCTGTGGGTCGGGACCCCATTTGGGGTCGATCGACCATTTCACGGGGGTCGCCAAGCAAGGCTGTCCGCCATTTTTTTGTCCGCCATTTTTGTCCGCCATTTTTTTCCCCTTTTCCGGCGGGTACCTTACCTCCCTTGGGCTGGGCCAGCTGGTGGTCGGCCTGCTCCATCTCTGCCGCTTGCCAGTTACGCCTCAGCCGGCGCAGGGGGCGGAACCACGCATGCATGACGCTCCTGGGCAGGGAAAGTCCTCGACTTACGACCGGTTGGGTAGTCCTCAACTTACGACCGGTTTAGTCCTCGACTTATGACCGGTTTAGTCCTCAACTTACGACCGGTTTAGTCCTCGACTTACGACCGGTTGGGGTCGCGGCATTAAAAAGGTTGAGAACCACTGTTGTAAACTGTGAATGAAGTGAGTGCTGGAAAGCACTATGAGGCAGTATGTAAGTCTATGTGCTATTGCTATTGCTATTGCTATTGAGATAACGTACATAGAACCAGTACTCATAAACAGAGAATAGCATTGATAGAACTTAGGTTTCTTGTTAACTTTTTAATTATGACTCCCATTTACATACTAGAAATATAATACTATAATAATACATAATAATAATTAGGATCACAGTTTGGTCAAAATTTCTTGGTAATAACGGTTTTAAAATGAATTGAAAATGCTTATGTTCTTGAACTGTTTAAATTAGATTACAGTTAGCATATTAAATATCCTTTTCTTGGTGGTTTCCTTTGAAGGAATGGAAAGGAGGTAATTTTTGCTGAGTTTTCTTTCTCTAAAGCCTGAAGGCTGTTGGAGCTCTGATCTGTAACTATTTGGAAGATGACATAAGAGATAGCTAGAAGACATCTTTGAATTCTAGAGATGCTCATTTTGTAAAAGATTCAACTTATGTTATGTGCATTTGCTTCCTGGTATTTGATGGGCAGTTTATGGAATCTTATTTGGTGTATGGATAAAGCAGCAGGCTAGAAACAGGGAGACCATGAATGGGTGACTTTGGGCTAATCATTCTCTCATAACCCTAGGAAGGAGGTTTTGGCAAACTACTTCTGATATTTTGCCAAGAATACTGCAGGGACTTGGCCAAGCAATCTCCAGGAGTCGACACTGACTTAAAGGCACCAAAAAAACAATGGGGGGAAAATATCCATACAGATCATGAAGTAAATGGGAAGGAATGTGCCTATTTATTAATTTGCATATTATTGCCATAAATCAGTTTATCGAGATTTAATGGAAGTTTCATTTAACACTACACTTCTATATAACTATATTATGTAGCAGTATGTGAAAGTTGAATTTATCTTTAGGATATTATTCTGATTAGAACTTTATAATCAGAGAAGCAGATGTGCTAAATTTCTTCTATTCTTGCCATCATATTTGCATATTTCCTTTTGCAATTATATGACCTTATCATTAAAAAATTAGAGGACCCCCAAAATTGTTAAAGAACATGCTTTGCACAAGAAAAAAAAATAATTACAACTTTGGTTATTTTTGAAGAGCCCTGGTAATATAATTTTTGATATAGCCCTGCTAATATAGTGTAAAATAGATATTTTGCCTAGGAAAGCAATACATAAAAAACCGGAAACCAATGTGATATATCTAATATAATATTAAAGTAAGATTTGGAAAATCCAAGTTTAAATATCCACACAATCACAATACTCAATGAGAAAAGCATACAGTATAATAAAAAAATGCACTAATACTTTTGATTAAGGTGCTAGAGTGAGAACAGGCAAGTTCAGAGAGCACCAAGGATTCCTCATGTTAACCCTGAGCTATAAATATTCTCCTTTATTTAAACCAGTGGTTCTCAACCTTTCTAATGCCGTGACCCCATAATACAGTTCCCCATGTTGTGGTGACCCCCAACCACTTATACATCGCCGGGTGCCAGGGGCGTGGCCAAGTGGGCGTGGCCACCAAGTGGGCGTGGCCACCATGTTGTGTAGGCAGAATCTGCCCAATATTTGCTGAAATACATTGCACGCAGATTTCATTCTGGGAATGAAATATTAAAAAAAAAAGAGCAGAAGAAATCAACTTTTATTAATAATAATAATAATAATAATAATAATTTAATTTATATACCGCCCTTCTCCCGCAGGACTCAGGGCGGTGCACAGCATATTAAAACAAATACAAGTACAAAATACAAAAAAATACAAAAAAATATAAACCCCTGTAAAACCAAATTAAAAACCAAATATTAGAAGCTGTATTTCTATTAAAAATTATTCTTAAAATCATCCCTAAATAAAATCCTCCCTAGGTCAGGCCCGCTTTCTGGAAAAGCCATGTCTTGAGGGCACGGCGGAAAGTAAGGAGATCCGGAATCATCCGGATCTCGGGGGGTAGTTCGTTCCAGAGGGTGGGGGCACCCACAGAGAAGGCCCTCCCCCTGGGGGTCGCCAGCCGACATTGTTTGGCCGACGGCACCCTGAGGAGACCCACTCTGTGGGAGCGTACCGGTCTATGGATTGCGA